>NC_142348.1:35390000-35597500 GCF_054954075.1 Amborella trichopoda
TTTACATTGCCTGAGGCTAAAAACAAAAAATAAATAAATCACTACCGCTCCTTTCCTGGAATAAGGTGTTCAAGAAAATTGTGTTTCCAAATACTTACAAGGGCTCAAAAATTTTGATTTATTTATTTATTTTTTTACCCTACGTAAAATATATTTTAAAATAAGCTAGTGCTTTGTATAGAGAACGAGAAAGATCCATATGAATAGAGGGACAAGTGACTATTGAGAGATAATACTTGTCATTTCTTTCTGTACATGTGTCTCTCTATTTTTCCCTTTTGTAGCTATATTTATAGAAATAGTTTTGGGAGGTTGGAACACCAAGCACGAGCTCTCTTTCTCTCCCTAAAACTTCTTTCTCTCTCTTATGCTTTTTTGTGAGCTAGGTGCGAGGGACTTATCTCTCAACTCTAGGTGTCGGGCATAAAAGCTGGCATCTAGGTTCTTTCTTTTGTTTCCTTTTATTTTCTTTTATTATTTGATCTATTTTGCTGCGTTTCATTAGTTATTTTAATATATTTCTAAATGGATGTGCTCTTCTTATTTTGTCATTTTATTCTAGTTATTTTGATTGTAACTCTTTTTTATTTTCTTTGAGTAGCCTCAGTCTCTTATTTTATTTTATTCATTTCTAGTTATGTTTTCTTGTTTTTTTTTTTGTTGTTGGTAGTTTGTTTTTGTTCCTTTATGTTTATTTCAGATTTCACATTACCTAATCTGACTAGGCAGCAGATATGCAAAGAATGCACCTTTTAAAGCTAATTTCTTTGTAGATTTGAATTTGATGAGACCCACTTCTTTGAACTCATTTATATAACTATAGATAGATCGGACTTCTTCTTGTTTGTTCACTCTCAGATTCACGTGTATGCAACTTCGCACCCACTGTGAGATCGTTGAGCTTAAATTTGTGTGAAATCTGATCATAAACTCATCATATTCACCTCTGAAAAATCTTTGATTTCGCAGTCAGAGGCCTTGCAGAGAAACATCTGAGTAAACAAGAACCATCTCAGCGCACTTCGGACTCACTTACGGTCTGGAACTGTTCAATGTAATAGTTTTGTGGCGCAAAAAACCCTCTATTCTGCACCACAGAATTAACAAAGACCCCGTAACTCTTGTGGAGGATGCCTTTCGCTACTGGGTGCTCCTTGATTCACCATTTTTTCTCTGTTAGTCTCTATTATCTCTATTCTGACAGATTTTGCTTAGGCTTTGATTTCATAATTCAGATTTCTTATTTCAAAATTGTTTTGTTCTTTCCGGTTTAGAGTTTAATCTTGCATAAAAGACTAAAAATAAAACCTGCGAATTCTTATTTCCAAAAGAAGAAGCAAACAAAATATTCCCTTTCCATTTTCTTGAGTTAGCCCGTTGCTATGTTTAGTTCTCACTAAAAAAAAAAGGAAAAAAAAAAAGAAAGGAAAAAAGCCATTTGTGATTTTTCGTTTTCAAAAAACAAAAAGAAAAAATTCCTTTCTGGTTTCTTAAATAAGTTCTTTGCCATATTTTGTTATCATAACGGCCTTCTGTGATATTTTGTTCTCATTTTGTTTTTTTGTTTTTTGTTTTTCCCTTTTAGCTGGCAAGTTCTTGCCTTTTGCGTGTAGATTATTTCATATTTGATCATTTGCTCACGTGCGTAGCAAAAAAAGAAAAAAGAAAAATATCTTGCATATCGTACCATTTTTCATGCTATTAACCTTTTGTGCACTGATTAGGTGATATTTGCCTCTTAATAAGAAAGGGGGGAAAGTTCCTTGAAAAACAAAAAACCATTTTCTTAAAAAAATTCATTTTCTCAAGCCTTAAAAAAGAAAACTATCTTGTAAAAAAAAAAAAAAAGTGCGGTTTGTATAAAGCTGAGGATCTAAACAATCAAAGTAAAACGCACCTTCAAATAGTATCAAGAAATATGGTCTCAATACTGGATATCTTTGTAATAGCCGTAAAATATATTTTTATCTCCAATTATAAAATTTAAAGCTTAAAAAAAGTGTAGATCGAGCTAATCTATTGGACTTAAACATATTAAGATTTGACTGTCCAAAAATGCATTACACAATGCACTATTTCCAAAACTTGAAATCCATTTTTTTCTCGTGTCCATATATCTTGAGGTTGAGATGATCAATTTGAGGATATTTGGGCATCAAAGCAACCTCTTCTAGTGAAAATTTTGAGGTGCGCCCTAATTTAATTCTTTAGAGCCTCGACTTATATAAACTTTTTCCAAAAAAAATATTTTAAGGCACTTTTATTTCATTTGAATAAGACTTCTTTGAGGGTTATCTTGTTTCAAAAACAAAAACAAATATTCTTTCTAAAAGAAGAATCTCATTTTACGGTTGTCTATGTTTATACATATAGGAAAAGTATATAAAGAGGCTATTTACTTTTAGTAAAAGATGTTCGCAACTATTGTTGTCCATCAAATTTCAAATCAGATGGTTGTAAGTATATTTGTGATTAAACTCAAAGCCCAACAATAAATTTCTTGAACTTTGTGACACAGCCCAAGCCATCCAATTGGACATCTAATGACTGAGATTAATTGTAAGCTCCTTGTATTAAAGATAGATGGTCTCATAGTATACAATCCCATATATATATATATATATATATATATAGAGAGAGAGAGAGAGAGAGAGAGAGAGAGAGAGAGAGAGGAATGATATCATGCAACCGTTATATAGTAATATGATGCAACAACCTTTGAAAACCATCTTATGGCCATTTGTTTGATCCAAAGTTTGAAACATACAGTCTTTTCATTCTAATAAACAATCACAAAAAAAAAAAAAATTGAAAACACAACCTAGAAAGTATGTTTTAGCCCAATTAACATAGGTCGTTCATTTTGGTGAGATGCTTAGATCTAGGCTTTAAAATGATTTTTTCATTTCCAATTTTTTTGGATGACTTTATTATCATTAGATGAACAATATTAAAAAAAAAAAAAATTTGATTTTGAGTTTATAAAGCTAAGATCTTGAAATTCACAAAATGAATGGTCTAGAATCAGTTTTGGAGGGGACTTATTTTGACCATATCTAGGGTTCAAATTGAACTTTTTTTTGGTGGTGTGCGGGGGGAGGGGGGGTATTGAGATGAAGAGGGTGTTTGTGCAAAATTTGAGGTCATGTAAATACCACAAACATGGTTTCGAGAAGTGTCGTTGCATTATACTATGATACAACTGTTGCATTGGATCATTGCTCATATATATATATATATATATATATATATATATATATATATATATATATATATATATATCTTAAAAACGCCTATAGGCGATTTTGAATAGTATTTCACCCCACTATGGACATGCTATATCCGTGGCGGTTTAATGAATGGAGCCGCAACGGACGGCAAGTGGCCCGTAGCAGTTTCCATATGTTTTTTTACTGCATTGGACTTATTATGTGCGTTGCGGTAAGTATATTGCGGTACCGCAACGGACATAGTAAGTCCATTGCTCTCTTTTAATCCACGCCATCTAAAAAATCAGACAACGCCAAGCTTATGGGTAAAAACACTGTTCATTTTTGCCGATAGGCGTTGCGTAGGTGGCTTGATATCTCTATATATATATATATATATATATACCCAATTCCTATAGGCGAAAATGAACAGTGATTTCACCTTCCCTTTTCATCATCCAAACTTTATTGCATGGTCACAGTTAATCGGTAGTGCTTTCATTTTTTTTTTTTTACAAATCCAAATTACTTGAAATTTGGCACGTGTATACATCTTAGTGAGATGCACCTAATAAAAATATGAAAAAAATAATTCGTAAAATATAAATTGACTAAAATATCCCCCAAAATTTTGAGGGGTATTTTGATCAATTTTTATTTTGTGAATTATTTTTTTCACATTTTGATTACGTGTGTCTCACAATGATGTACACACTTTTCAAATTTCAAATCATTCTGACTAGTAAAATAAAAATAATTGTGACCGTGCGATGAAGTTTGGATGGTGAGGGTAGGCGAAATCATTGTTGATTTCACCTATAGGCATTTTGTAGTATCTTCCTATATATATATATATATATATATATATATATATATATATATATATATATATATATATATATATATATATATATATATATATATATATATATATATATATATATATATATATATAACATTACAATTAAGGCGCACATCCAAATTTTATCATAACATATAATTTTGGTGTAAAATATTTTTAGGATTATCTGAAGATATATTTTCGTATTTAATTATAAAATTTTAAAGATCTATAAACCTATGAAAATCTAAAAAATGGACGGTCTAGTTAATGTGTTTCAAGATGCGCTATATTTGTATCATGATGATGATGCAGTGCGAAAATACCTTTGAGATCTCAAAGCGCAAACAATGCTAACAAATCAAGATATAGGATGTTTTAGAAAGAAATAGTAATACATGTGTATTTTCCATGTTAGAAAGCATAAAGAAATTTATATATATTGTGAAAATCAAAATATATACATAAGGCCTCAAAGCCTGTTTGTCTTTTTAAAGAAAAAGAAAAGAAAGAAATGAAAAGAGGCATGAGTGTCAAGCACCCCTGAAACGTCATTGCATTCCTGTATCTCAAGAACCTTCTCCTCCACTTGCTTCTTGGTAGTCTCCATGTTCTCCTTTCTTGGTGGCTGCAAGTGAATAGTAAAAGACCTCTCTATCTTGAGAAAGTAGGACCTAGAAAGGTCTGTTTGAGCTGAAATTTGATAGGTAAGCTGGTCTCGGCCTTTTGAATCCATCTGTGGTGGTTTGATAACCATCAGAGTTTAATATCTAGGAGTTTTAGCTATGGTACACCTTGTTCATATTAGAGAGTTGTACTCCAAACTAATTCTTCACATGTTTCCTTGTATTTTTTCAGATCCAAACAAAACTTGAGGGACGCTCTTGGGACACCTTAAGATGCTTTTGTACATCTTTTAGGGCCAACATGACGCCATTACCATTGCTCTTCAAAATAAGACTTATTCTTGTGCATGTTTTGGTAGTCCATAGGCATGTCTGATACCCATGGGTCTTGGTCGTGACCGCCTCCTCTTTTATTCGCATTGTGGAAACAAGTGCATCCAAAATACCTGACAACAGCTTGCCCCGCCAAATGTCACTCTTTGAGAGGAACGAGAAGTGTTACATTCAGAACAAAATTGCCCAAGTTCATCTTTCGAACCCTTACCTGATATTTCTCTCAATTTCCATCTTCCTAGTTACTTGCATCGACATAACCTTTGGGAGTAAATCATGTCTAGATTTAATCCACGGTGGGGTAACTTAGGGTGTTTTTTTGTTTCAACAATTGGGGGCCTTGCTTAAGGGCTTGTTAACTCATATTGTCATAATTTGAATTTGTCTAGCAATCGGGGACCTTTCTTAAGGGGTTCCTTCCTAATCCGTCAGAGTTTCAAGAAGGTCTAGTGGTCAAAGCCAATGGGAGCTTCCTCCCCGATTCACTACGCTTCAAATTTGGTTCTACTAGTGGGGCCATTGGGAGCTTTCTCCCCAATCCAATAGAAGTTTTTTTCTTTTGACAATGGATATTATTTTTGGCCGTATGAGTTGATTCATCGAGATTTTGATATTTGGTGGCCTCTTTGGGGCATGTACCCAATCTACTAGGGCCTAGTTGGGGGCATTTGGAGCCAAAACACAGATGTCGAGGCGTATATAATAGTGGGGAGCCTTATTAAAGCGCTTACCCAGGCGGTCAAGATGTTGAACTGATTTGATAGTTGCTAACCCTTTGGGGGTATGTGACCCAATCTGTTGAAATGATTATGTTTTTATTGACTTCTTGGGGAAACCTTTCACAAGGTTGCTGGTCCAATTTTCCATCTTGTTTATTTTCCTGACATTTTAGGAGTCTTTTGGGACCGACCCAGATTGTTGGAGCTTTTCAACTATTTTTGTTTTCCATAGTAGGGTGCCTTTTTGAGGGGCATTGTTTCCCAAGCTACTGAACTTTTCATTTTTGAAATGGTTGAAGCCTTTTATGAAGGCAAGCGCTGCATTAACATGTTTATTAGCCCATGTGAACTTTCAGGTTTTCCCCTGAACTTGGTGGAAGTGGTGCCGTAGAGCGATTTTTACTAACTCAATCTTCATTTGGCTTCAATCTTCATTTGGCTCCTTTTACATGTGACTTTGTGGTCACGTCCGTCTACAATAGCTTTTACTCATGATGATCCTTATCGGACTTGCAACATGCATGGTCTCTATTTTTTTAACATTTTTACTCATACCTTTATTGCCACGTCTGCCTTTATTTTCATTTTTACTCATGGTGTGTCCTTTTGAGTTTTCAACACGTCCATTTTTTTTTATTTTTTTATTTTTCTTTTTGGGCTCTTTTACCTGTGGCTTCATGGCTATATCTGCCTCTCTTTTCATTTTTTTGATAATGTGTGATGAGATGCATGATGAAGAGGGGGGAGGTCCCCTTATTGATGATATAGATGGAAGAGTGGATTTGAATCAGATTTTGGGGTGAATGGGTATTTTTAGGTGATTTGAAGAAGGTCATGATTGAGTTGTGGATGGTATGACCCATGTAAGCAGGGTGGTTTGACGGAGGCAATCATTCATATGTTTGAACGATGCATGAGGTGGGTGAGGTGGGGACTAAAAGGAGTTATGAAGGGTACGACTTGAATGGGGAAATGGGTTGACCAATAAAGTTATCGGTGTCCATGCCATGAGTGGGTCTAATATATTGTGGTTGATGGGGTAGTGATGATAAAATGGAGATGGATGGATGTGATGGAGGCAAAGATGAGGGTGAATGGATGCAACTACACTTGGAAATGAGGTGGTCGATAAGAATATGGGCACTCATGCAGCCAATGAGAATGCTGTATTGAAATGGATGGATGTGATGGGGAAAAAACGCACAAGCTAGTGCGAGATGAAGGTGGATGGAGAGGTGAAGGTAGAGATGAGGGGAGATAGTGTGAGCTGAAGAGGGGTGATGAGATGGAGGGTGTTTGAGAAATGGAGGTAGAGGTAGAGAAGAGAGGAAAGATAGGAAGAGAACAGTAAAGAAGAGAAGAGAGAGAGAAGAGGGGAAAGAGAGGGAGGAAGGGATGAGACAGAAGGAGAGGGAGGAAGGCATGAGACAGAAGGAGAGAGAGGCTGACGGTTTAGCCGCTGTTCGAGTGACGGAGAGAGGAGAAGAGAGAGCGAAGAGGAGAAAGAGAGGGAGGAAGGGAAGAGACAGAAGAAGGAGAGAGAGGCTAACGGTTTGGCCCGGTCGTGTGAGGGAGAGAGAAGGGAGAGAGGAGAGGAGAGGGGGAAGGGAGAGAAGAAGGAGAGGGGAGGTTGATGGTTTGGCCACCGATCGAGTTAGGGAGGTAGAGGGGAGAGAAGAGAGGAGGGAGAAGGGAGAGGTCGACGGTTTGGCCATCGGTCAAGAGACAGGAGAGGAGGTCAACAGTTTGGCTGCTGGTAATGAGAGAGAGAGAGGAGAGGAAGAGGAGAGAGAAAAAAATTGGAGGGGAGGTGTCTGTCCCCCACCTTTTTTTAGCCGAGCACCCTATCCCCCGCAATCAATTTTAGGCTCGAGTGGGGTGTTTCTAACTAGGCTAGAACATATCTTCCCAATGGGGCCGACCTTGCATCATTTGGATGTTATTTGGGCCTTCAAACAACCATTTTGACGATTTTTCCCCTGAGTAATTTCTTTTTGTAGGCTTCATTCTAGGGCATGGGAAGCCATTTTTCATCCTCCTTTTTACCTCCCTACCCCTTCTCTTCCTTTGAATTATACTTTTCTTAGGAAGCACCAAGTGGGAATAAAGCCTTTGTGAGGAGTTATGGGAGAAAAACCTCTTTTTGACCTTTTGCCCATGTATAAAAGAGAGGGAGGGTCTTCATTTTTATCACTCATTTTTTCACTTTCTAAAGAGAGAAAGTAGTGGTAGATTCCCTTAGAGAGAGAAATAATGGCCTTTTGAGAGTTTGGTGGGCATTCTGGCATTCGGGCTCATGGTGAGGTCTTCTCTATCTCACAATCACAACCTTTTCTGCTTTCTTTATTTCATTTAGCATTTTTACTTTCTTTTCTATGCTTTTCCATTTCATCTTGCTTAGAAAGGGGGCTCTTCTAGGGCGTATTCTAGTCAGACTTGACCCATTAGTCTAGCGACCTTTGAATCCTCCGGGGTGACTTGGACTAGCTAAGGACCTTCTATGTTGCTAGATCTCCATTTTCAAGGGAAATGTTGATGAAGTTTTGCCAGCCTTGATTAGGCTTTCCCTTTTTATAAAGTCCATAATATGAAATGGACTTTTCTCATTACTTCTTTTGCATTTTATACGCAATATTCCTGATAACAGAAATCTTCCTAGTGATCAGGAGGTCGGGACTAACACTTTTATGAGAGTCAGCATTTATAGACATGAATCTCTTTGGTGCATCACTCCTGACCTCGAGCTGTAGTGGCCTATGAGTGTGATCTTTGTCATTAATAATGCTCACTTCGACCTTTGTGAGTCTGAGGATAGAGACTCAGTAGTGGCGGATGACTGTGTCCCCATGTTCTACTTTCTTCACTGCGACTTTGATTCAAGGATGAATCTCCTCACCCTTGGGTAGAGAATGATGAAGACCTCGGGCTTGGTGTGGTTTACTCATGGGCTCCCTTTTCAGGGCAAACATTAGTACTTACGAGGATATAGCTCTTAGAATCTTGATGTGTTACTCCACTATGAGGACCGCCTTAAATCAGTCTTATTACTACGACCGTTGTTCGAATTCCATTACGACCTCTTAGAGACCTGGAGTTATGTGAATAACTCGTGGCTCCTTGATCACGAGGAGCCATGAATCTCTCTCCTTAACATCCATTTTGTTGGGGGTTTGCTGCTGATAGGGGAGATATATGACGAATTTTCCTTGAGCACTGGTATCATTTTTTGGTGGCCTCTTTGTAAATGGCGAAGCATCTCATTCAGGGCTTCGCAAATTATTCGAGATCAACAAATTTTTATGCTCAGAGGGACATGACAACCTTGTAAACTTTGGTCGTGCCATGGGAACTTCTAGGATGAGGGCTAGCCTGACTATAACGGCATTAGTGGCAAAGGTTCTCCAAGTGTGATCATCGACAAGAAGGGGAAGCAAGTGAAAGAGCCCATGGTTCCTCCTGACAGGCCTGTGAATGACCAAGTTTATTTGGTGGCTTATCTTGTTCTATTTCTTTGCAAGTTTTCCCTTGCCCGATTCTTAAGGTTACCACCTCCATGCCGGGTGCTTCTTCGCAGCTTGTGAGATAACGCAGGGGCATTAGTATGCCTTAACACAACCGACTTTGTGCAACATTTACCGTGGCTAAGGAGCGATTGCCCGTGGGAAACCGAGGAGGGCCGCAGGTGGGCAACGGGTGACTAGGGCAAAGGCTCCCCTTGGTTGTTTTAAAATCGCACTCCTGGTCCATTATATTCTCAGGTAGCTATCAGCCTACTTCCCAAGGATGTATGAGATTAATGAGGAGCTATTAAGGTTCATGTGCCCCCAGCTTATGAGGATTACTAGGAAGAATGCACAGTTTCACGACCCCAGCCATGCACATAGTCTCTTTTTTGATGATTCCTTATTTTCATGGGTGAAGCCCTTACCCATTAGTGACCTCAATGATCATGCATTAGTCGATGACTTCGGCCATATGCTTGATGGAGCCCCCATTGAGACTCACGAGTTGATGTACCTTTTGAGTGTCACCGGGTGTATTTTAGCTTTTTGTTCATGCCATGACAAGAAGCTCGAGGTATAGTCGATTGCATGGGCTTGACCAGGGGTGTTCGTATCCCATGCTCTTTGAAAATCTGTATGGGAACCTGAGTACCCAAAGGAGTATGGATGAAGTAAGCGGGAGATGCGAGACATGGGAAGTTAGCCATGTGAGGGTTGCTTGGTCGACTTATCTCATTTTCACTAGTGTGAAAAAATTTGTGATGTCACATTATTGTCGTTTGGGGCATGCTACTGAAGCTTACTAGTGTAGGTGGACCCTTACAGACCGCTCATACTGATTAGTACCCCATCCTTAAAAGGAGATCAACTTTGCCTAGATATGCAAGACAAAACATAGGAAGAACTTTGCTTCACCTCACTTTTTGAAGAGCTTCGATCTTGATTGTCCTTTGAACTTGAGATAAATTAGCATCTCTTGAGTAGTAGCGACCGATGAAGCATCGCGCCCCCTTTTATCTCTTAAGGGTGAGACCAAATCGTGTTTTCCTCGCCTTTCGTCCATTTTTGACTGGAACGAGGCCCGCATTATTCACGGGGCCAAAGGCCGACCCACATAAGACTTGAACGACTTGGTAGGCAATGGTCCTCATTCCACTCTTATCGCCACTTGTCCTTAGGATCGCCATGATGTCGATAATATCACTCAAAAGGGGAACACGAAGAAGGTAAGAGTCCTAGAGGTCTCCGAAACTAAGGTCACTCCTGGACCTCATGTCTTTGTGGAAGAGTGACCGATTGAAGAAGCAGGTTCATCTAGTTCATCGTGCCCCAAGTGCGGCTCGTTGAAGCTGGTTCATCAGGTCCATCATACCCGAAGTGCAGCTCCCAAGCCTTCGAAGAGCGAGAAGAGTGCAATGGTGTCTTCGTGCCGTCTTACGCTTTCGGAGATGGTTCCCTCGGTTATTGAGCCCGTAACACCTATTTTTGAGTATGTTGTAGCCTTTTCAGCTTCTCATAGTCATGTCACATTTGACTTGTCTTGCCATTAGAGCGAGATTGGCACTGCCCCAAGAGTGGAGACAATGCATATGAGCGAGGTGACTAATATTGATGCCCCGAGTGAGCACGAGGATATACTTGTTCCATTTGAGGCTGATCACATATTGACCTAATCTCCACTCATTCGTTATCTGGCTTAGTGAGGTTTGCGTGCTCGGATGGCGATGAGGTCAGTGGTCTTGGTAAGGCCATCGAGGGCGATGATGTGCTTTCAGAGGACACTGATGAGGCATAGGTTTTGACTTCTTTGACATCTGACATTGAGTCTCATTCTTAGACCGATATATCGATGGATTTAGACCTTCCCTGTATCACATCTGAGCTGGTGGTGAGGAAAGTGACTATTCTTCAGCAGGGATTACTTCTATCCTGGATCCATTGGTGTCAGGTCCTTCATATGGGGGATGTTGGAGATGCTTCTTATAAAAGTGCCTTTTGTCTCCATTCTTGACTTGAACGCCCTTTCGGGTTTTCACCCAAGCCCTTAGGGTATGTGCCATTTCTAGTTTTAACAAGAGCCCTGTCAAAATTTTTGTGGCGCTTTTACCCATGGTCTCGTTTTTTTTTTTTTCTTTTACATTTTTCACACGATGCCCTTACGAGGTTTTACCGTTCCCATTTTATTTTGATATTTGAGAGCAAATGGTACTACCATGTCCATCATTTTTCTTCCTTTTATTAAACACCCTTGGAGATTTTTGTCATGTCCATCATTTTTAAGGAGGCGTCTTTAAGGTCATGCTTCCAGATACGTAGGGTTAGTGTGCTTTAAGGCCATACAAGAAGACTAAGACGGACAATTTAGCATCATGTGGGGTTATTGGATGATGTTTTGTATCTTCCACACCATTGTATTAAGACGATAACATGGGTGGCCAATGCTAGTTCGTACTTGGATCCAAGCAGTTTTACATCATGTGGTAAGATAGTGTAAATGCAGTTTAAAGTCATGTGACCAGAATTATGTGTCGTGCAGTTTAACGTCATGCCACAAGGATGTGAGATAATGTCACTTTTGCCCATGATAACCCATAGGATAGGATCACCACTTCCGTCATTTAGGAGTGGGGTAGGGTTGTCACCATACCCTCTTTATTATATATATAATTTGATATTTTTACCCATAGCGGCTTTGCTTGTATTCACTATGATTGTCATTTTTCTCCTTTTGTTCTTCTTTTGACATATTTTGTCCATTGTGGCTTTGGGTGTACACACCATGTCCCTCATCGTTTTTCATTTTCCATTGTTTTGTCTGGGTAGGGAGTAGGTCAAAATCCCGAATACATCATAGGTAAGCGCAATTTATGATCATGTGACTAAGGACCTTAGGTTAGAGCAGTTTAAAGTCTTGTGGCTTGGGCCAGCGTATCGTTCTGTCTAACATCATGTCATAGGAATGTGTGCAACAGTTTATGGTCATACAGATTGGACCATTGCTGTGTAGTTTAGAGTCTTGCGGCTCGGACCCATGCCATGTAGTTTAAGGTCTTGTCACTCGAACCAATGCCACATAGTTAAGGTCTTGCGGCTCGGACTGATGGTTGTGGGAGTATTTCTTCAGATATCACTCATTAATTGGTGGCATGGCCCCTTCTCCAATAGAATGAGCTAGTATATAAGCTCCATTAGGGACGGCTCTCTTGACCATAAATGGTCCTTCCCATTTTGGTTCGAACTTTCCCTTGTGGAAACCATGAGTCACAAATGGACAGTCTCACTGCCAAGAATAGTTCTCCATGAATAAATAAGCATGGAGAACTCCAGGGACTTGTTTAAGAAGGATAACTTCCGCTCACTTGGAGACAGTCAATGGCAGCAAGAATAAATGCATGGCTCGAAGCAGATAGTGGGTCTATGGGTCCCACAATGTCCATACACCACTATGAAAAGGGCCACGATGCTATTGTGGGTTGAAGAGGCTCAGGAGCCTTGTTGATGAAGCTTGCATGTATTTGACAAACCTGACACCTTTTGGTGTAGACTAAAGAATCCACAATCATGGTTGGCCAAATAGTAGCCTAACATTCAGATCTAATCGAAGAGCTTGGGACCAGATTCGTGTAGTCCGCAGATCCCATCATGAATCTTCTTGAGTACCTGATTTGCCTATTTGGCGGCTGATCTTCAGATCTAGTTGTGCTTGATATGATTGTTAAGAAGACGACTGTACTTGAGGTAATTGAGTATAGGCGCTCGCTAATCTTTGACTTGCTCGACCTTGATGCATAACGAGGTATGGGTTTCAGGCTCTTCATCATTTATCTCAGTTATGAGAGGCTCTTGAGAATTGTTTTAAGCTTTAAGGGCATCTTTGGCAATGAGCAATGCCCCAAATAGGTATGGTTGACATTTTGGGAACATATATTGTTCATCATCACAATCAAGTTCATCTATGATCTTGATGTGCATCCATTAAGCTACCCACATTGATGTGGGCTTTTTCATTGGGATTTGGATGATCGTGCCAAGTTTGGCGAGCGCATCGGCTTGTTACTTGAGTCTTCGTGAGATATGTCAGTGGAGACATCTTCGAGTTTTGCCATCAGGGACTTGGTGGTGCTGTAGTAATATTTCAGTCTCTCTTTTCTTACATAATACACCCCTTTGAGTTGTCATATTATTAGTTCAGAATCTCTGAAAATAACTAGGTGTTCTAGCTTCATGAGAGAAGCAATTTCCAAGACTATGATGAGCTCTATATTCGGCCTTATTATGAGACTCCACCGCTTGAAGAGTGAAGGATAGTGGGATGAGACCGTTTTGGGGCATACAGAATACTGCCTCAGCACCGCCCTATTTTGATTGAAACGCCGCATCAAAGTACATTTTCCATATTGGACTTCACCACAAAGTACTTCTTCATCTAGGAGGTTGACGAAGAGGAGTCTGTTAAGAGAGGGTGTGCAACTAAGAAATCTGCTAGCTAATGCTTGGCCTTTGACAACTTTTTGCAGCACGTAAGTAATGTCAAACTCCACGAGTAACAGTGACCATTTCGCAAGAAGGTTTGATAGAGTGTGTCATGAGAAACTTGATGGGGTCTGCTCGAGAAATGAGCCGGACTGGGTGTGCCAACAAATAGGGTCAAAGCTTTTGTACTACAAATATTAAGATACATTTTTTCGATCGGGAAATAATTCTTTTTGGCTCCTTGCATCCTTTGGTTGAGATAATACATGGCTGTCCCATTGTCCTCTTCATTGTTTCGTGCAAGCAAGGCACCATGTGACTCATCAAGAGCCATCACATAGAGAAGGAGAGGCTTCTCAAGAATAGGGGCAGATAGCACATGTGGGTTTAGAAAGTAGGCTTTAATGTTCTCAAAAGCTGCTTGACATGCTTTGTCCCATTTGAAAGGAACATCCTTCTTTAATATGTGGGTAAAGGTTTTACACCGGCTTGAGAGATTGGAGATGAATCTTCGGATATATTTAAGCTTTCCTTGGAGAGAGACCTAAGCTCTCGAATATTTCTTGGGGAGGACATTTCTTGAATGGCTTTGATCTTGACTGTTTCGATCTCTAAGCGGGGATATCTAATAATGAATCTCAAGAACTTCCCAGATCATACACCAAACGCACACTTTAGTGGATTCATTTTAAGTTGATGAAGATGGGAACCGTCAAAGGCCACTTGAGATCTTGTGTGTGGGAGCGCCTTTCACCTGATTTGACCGTCAGGTCATCCACATAACATTTCAGTTCTTCGTGTAACATGCTTATGAATACGGTGGTTATGGCCCTTTGATAGTTGGCTCTTCCATTTTTGAGACCGAATGACATCACCATGTAGCAGAAAACCCCCTTGGGAGTCAAGAAGGCTGAACTTCTTCATCTTTAGGAGCCATCCTATTCTGGTTATACCCCGAATAACCATCCATGAAGGAGAAGACTGACAATTGTCCATTGAGTCGGTGAGAATTTCAGTGAAGGGAAGTCGAAAGTTGTCTTTTGGACATGCTACATTCAAATCATGAAATTCAATACATACCAGGATTTGTTCATTAATCGTTTTGATTAGGAAAACATTGGTCAGCCATCTTGGGTATTTGACTTCCTTGATGAAGCCTGCCATTCTGAGCATGTTCACGTCCGAATCAATTTACATTTCAACCACGGTTCGAAACCTCATTGATTTCTTCTTCCCTAGCTTAAAAGAGGGGTATATCCCAAGTCTACGCATTGCAATTTGGGGATCGAGACCGGGCATCTCATGGTAATGCCACACGAAGATATCTCAATTGGCGTGGGGGAAGGTGGCATACTCTTCTTTCTCGTCGATCAGTATAACGACTGAAATGAAGATCAACCTTGGGTTGGTTTCATCAACCAAGTTTATGTCCTCCAAATCATCAGTTGTGGCTTTCCCGTCATCCTACAACACTTACAGGGCTTCTCCTACCTCCTCCTTATCAGAGGGTAGGGGATTCGATGGCTCGTTAGTCACCTCTAGCACCTCGAACTTTTGGCCAGTGCTTGATGGCTCTTCTTCATCTCTTTTTGCCCTGAGAGTCTCGGGTTTTTGGGAACTATGGTTGGAGCTTCCATTTCTTGAGAGACTTGGGGGACGATCTCTTCGAGAACCGGGGGTTTAGGGGGAGTGGTGGAAGAACCTAAGATACTCTCACATGGGTTGTTTGATCAACCATAGATGGTTGTGGAGGCAGGTAAGTGGCCCTCATGTAACCAAGGCCTTGCTTACTATTATTTTCTATAGTAAGAGACTCAATGACTACAAAGGGCACCACCATGCTCTCGCTATCTTTCAATCCTTGATTAGTTGTGGGTGGTAGTCCATCATTCTCATGATTTGATGAGCTTGGGAACTGTAGAGATCTCACTTTGTAAGAACTGTCGGATTTGCAGACGCTAAACCATGACAGGACTCAGGTTTATAAAGTTTCTGGGATTTAGGGAAAATTCTGAGCAATGGCCTAGAGAGGACGAACATTGGTAGAGTTTCTTCCACTCTTTCTTTCCCTTTTCTTATGACTTCTACTTGGTGGATGAGCTATCGGACTTGCTGCATCAAGTCAATGGTAGTGGCTTTCTCCTTAATTTCAGGCTGATGAGTAGGGATGTTGGTGAAGACTTTGGTGAAAGGTAGAAGGTTCACCGCAGGAGCATGTTAAGCAACATCCTCCTCGACTAGAGGGATTGAGGTATGAGAGACCCTTTGGTGGTCATAAATATAGTTGATCAGAGGGGTTGTGATATGCAAGACACTTTGATCAGTATAGTTAGATGTAACAACATGAAGTGGAACATCTTCATCCAATAGAGGGATTGAGATGTGGAAGAACTTTTGATTGTCATAAGGGTAACTGACCCTGGGGGCAAGGTAAGCAGTGTCTTCTTCCCTTAAAGGGACTAGGACATGTAAGATCTCTTGGTCATCATAATAATTTGCAGATCTCGAGGACATTGAAATATGCATGGACAACAGCGCAATATGTTGTAGGAAATATCTGTCTTGAACAAGTTACCCATCTTGAGGCGGAGATAAGAGGTTGTTGGCTGGTTTTTTCCTAGACCGATTGAACCCTTGAACTGTGAGGTGCGTCGGCTTCAGGTGTTCGACTCCCAACCCTATTCAGGTAAGGTTCCACTTTGAGATGAGGCTCAGCGCAAAACCTCCATCGAGCATAATTCGGTTGAGTTGATGAGCATGTAACTCCCCAGTCATAAATAGTGATCGGTTGTGGAGTTTTTCTCCCAACTGATGGTCGTCATTTGAGATGGTGACCACCATGCAGTTGTTAAGAATTGCTGGATCCACTTCAACCTATTTGACCTCGATTTTATACACCTCAGGTCATGAAAGAGCTTGGCTCATGGCCATACAAAAGTCTTTTGATAGCATGAGAGCGTCATAAATGCTCAATTGTGCTAGAAGCCTCCTTAGACATCTAATCACATCATATTTAATCTTTTCTTCATCCGGCTCGTTGGGAACTCCTATATTTATAGCTGGTCTTGGAGGTACAGGGGGTGGTGTGAGACATTCTTGGGACTGTGAGGGGTCGGCATAGCCATGGGCGAAATGAGAGGAGGCTGGCTAGGTTGCGTAGCTGGGGGAGGCGTAGGCAAAGCAGGGTACTTTGAGGGCAGGGGTGGTCTGGGATTTTTGAGAAAAGGTGGATTCTAGTAAATGAACTGGGTAGATGGTGGATTTGGGTAGGGAACAGGTGGTGGACTAGGATATTTGAGAAGAGGCGGATTTTGGTTATTGAATTGGGTAGATGGCACTTTTGGGTATAGAACAGATGGTGAACCAGTGTATTTAAGAAGTCTTGGCTGCCTCAGCCTTAGAGGCGGCTGGATTTTTCTTCTCGACCTTAGCTTGATTTGGTCAGCTTCTGTCGTCACATTTCCCATGGTGATTCGTTCCTTATGGCATGCCTCGTGAGATGAAGAACCTTATCTAATCATTTATTTCCATTCTTTTTCGGAGGGCCAATGAGACTTCGTGGGCTTTGAGTTTCGGAAGAGCTCAATCAGCTCATCGAGTGTGGGAGGAGGCTTCTTCTTGGAGGTGATGACATCACCAATGCTTAAGAAATTAGCTCTTTGGGTTTGGGCCATAATTTTTCTTAACTTTTTTTGATGTTGTTAGCTGGTATTGCAGTGTTTAAGCTCTTCGCCAAGGGCCTCAAAGTCAAGGCCTCAAGGGAAAGTTTCGATAGAAGTGCCATGAGGGGAGAAGGGTTGAAGAATCGAGGATAGAAGGAAGGCGAGAGATTTTAGGATCATCACTCAAATTGGATCGATCCGGGTAGCTTTTGAGGTCATCACCCATATTGGACTTGAAGAGGTGTTTGGCATCTTCACTCTCATTGGACGTGATTAAAGATCTTTTAAAGTCATAACCCTTGTTGGACGAGTTAGAGATTCTTTTAAGGTCATATCCTGTATTAAAAAGTAGGAGGCTTTTAACGTCTTCACTCTTACTGGACGTGATCAAGGATCTTTCAATGTCATAACCCTTGTTGGCTGAGTTAGGGGTGGTTTTAAGGTCATCTCCCATGTTGGACCATTGAGGGGTGCTTTTAGAGCCCTCATCTATATTGGGCTGTTTGCGGGGTGCTTTTAGAGTCTTCACCCACATCGACATCTTCGTGAATGGCATAAATGACGACCATATCTTGAGTGACCTCTTGCTTTGTTTTCATATGTTTGGACTAACCATTTGTCGTCGCAGGATGAAATTATATAATGTTGGAAGTGGACGCACTAGCGGGAGGAATACCGCTTCATCAGGGGGCTGAGGTACCTTTTTCTTTCTACGACTAGCTCTTGAAGTCGCATACCCTTTTGCCTGAGGCTTTTCTGAGGCAGTGATGGGATTGCCTCATTCCCTTGACCTTAAGAAACCTCCAGGGTTGGCTCCTTCATTTATTTCTCTTCATCACTCCCTTCTCTCTCATTCTAATTTTCCCTTCTTGATTTTTTACATCTTATACCACTCAAGCCATTCTTAAGGGGCTCTTTCGAGACACATCTTGGTCGGGCTTGGCCCTATCATTATAGTTTGTTATGAATCCTTAGGGGTACTTAGGCTCCAATCCTAGTACACTTTTTGGTTGTCTTTTGGCAAATACCTCCTAAGGGAGGTGGTGCCGTGAGGCAGCCCAATTTTCTCACCCTTTTCTCCTCTTCTCCTCTTACCCTCATTTTTCATCTTCTCATCACTTTGTATTCACTTTGAAAGTCACTCTTAAGAGGCTCTTTGCAGACACATCCTGGTCGGGCTTGTCCCACCAGTATAATTTCTTGTGAATCCCTTGAGGTATCTAGACTTTGTGCCTAATACCTTTCTTGTGCCTTCAGTAATACCTATTCGGGGAGGTGATACTAGAAGGCTGCCCAATTCTTAGGTGACTTCCATCTCTCTTCTGTCTTTATTCTTTTTCTCTACTCCATCTCTCCTTTTTCTATCTTCATCTCTTAAACTCTCAACCCCAAACACTTTAAATCCTATGACGAAAGGTGAGACAAGGGACGAAATTTCAAGCCGTTTATTAAGTGGATATGTGAAGCTTTGCGAAGTTACAATGGAGCTGCAGTCAGACCGAGTCGTAGAGGCTTATGGGCTTTTGAAATGATCTAATAGGGCTCAACAGCCAGATGTGTCCCAACCCCGAACAAGAGAGGTAGGGCTTACCTCGCGCATTTATTTATTTTTTGGTTCAATCTGCACCTAACGTACTGAAGTCACCTCTATGTGCACACGCGTATGAACCCAAAAAGGGGGGCGGGGGGGTGTGGCACACACACCTTTTCTTTCGCTTTCTTTCTCTCCTTGAGATCCAAAGAGGCACCTCAGGCTTTAAGAAAGAAGGGTTTTCCATCCCGCACGAAATCCAGACCATCAGACACTGCGATATATCATCCCCTTAATTGATTATATGAGCACCAAAGATTCTCGCACCCTTGAGCTACATGCCTCGGCTCTTTCGCTGAGCAAGGGTGGATCATCCCTTGCTGGATAAGCATAGAAAATAACATAGGGAGGGGGTCAGGCGACACCTTGCTCAGATGTACACATTGAAGCTTCTCCTCTTAACTCATGACCATATGGAGGCCTCAACTGCCTCAAACTATTTCTTGAGGCTTACCAAGTGAATTTGTCCATTTTGGATCAGAACTTCAATGTAATCCTTAAGGTGAAAGAAATCTTCTACAACATGACTTAGCATTCGGTGCTAGGGACCGTATCTCTTATTTGAGGCGCACCTCGTCAGGCCTCCTCAATTAAGGGAGGACTATCATCCTTTGATCCAACAACATTTGTAGAATCATCATAGTCCATGCCCTATCGAAACTGTAGGGCTTGTTAAGTCTTTCTTGGAACTCATTGCGATAGAGGTTCGAAGGCGAAGGTACTTAGTTGTAAGAATGAGGCTGTTGCTGCTTTTGCTAAGGCTCACCTTGGTTTTTTAACTTTGGTATCCCTGTGGAGGTGTCCAAAACTTTCAGGGGAGTGGGAGCTAAATGGACTTTGTCATGAGTCAACGTGACTGCGACTATCACAGTAACTATGTCTTTTTGTTGATTACGTGGATCAGGCCAATTGTTACTAAAGTTTTGATTTGCTCCTTCATTGGGTGTAGAGGGCTGAGTGCCTCCATGGTGCTTTAGCAGATTTTCAATTTACATTGCTTTAGAGATCATGTCGGAGAAGGTAAGGGAGTTTGATGCCTCAACATGGAGTGAGATCTCTTTCCTCATGTTTCGATCACAAGTTTGAGTTGCATCTGCCTCGGGCATATGATAAATTTGGTATACTGCGAGGTCTCTCCATAGATGAATTTGTCAATAGACTTGTTAGGTTCTTAGGTCATAGTAAGAAGCTCAATAGAACAAATGTTCCATTTCGTCCCATGAGTGGATGGAGTTAAGAGGCAGGTGGGTGTAATACTTGAAAGCTGGCCCATCAAAGGTTCCACGAATTGGGGAAGGACCAGCCCACTATCAGATGTCGACTCTTAGCCTACTGAGAGTCAATGGAGTGACTACCAGATGGAGTCGATGTCATCTAGTGTGACTGTTGGCGAGACAACCGGAGGGACTGGTATCACTTGGGAATTGTGAGGGGGAAGTGTTTGTGCCATTAGAGGGGGATGGGGTCTTTGGTTCTCCTCCAAGGAGGGTGGCACAATAGGCGAGTTACCACCATGATGAGAAGCTATACAGGTGGCCTTGCATTCTCGACTTCCTTGAGCTTGTCCATGATCAGTTTAAAGGTTTCGATTATGCAAGCCATTGGGTCCTCGGGTTCATCATCGGCCTGATTAACCATCATCACGTTCTCTCTCTCTTTGAGTGATGGTGCCCCGAGTGTAACAAGGGTCTAATATCATTTCGAAGGTCGATTCGAGAATCCGAATAGCAGGGGTTGAGGTTGCCTCAACTGAGCTTGGGCTTTCCTTAGTGAGCACCGGTTTTCGATAGTCTTGGGATTGCGGCTCAAACTGGTTTGATGCTTGGCGGTCTTGAGACTGTAGTTCAAGCTGGCTTGGTACTCGACGGTCTTGGGACCACGGGGGAGCTCATCCGCCATGGTCTGGGGACTGTGTCACTTGTCTCCTCACTCGTTCTTAGGTCTATTATCACTTGTAATGGATAGAACGAGTTTTTCTCCAATGGGCTTTGTATAAGTCATTTTTGGCACACTTGTATTCCCGAATCATATAAGGAGAGAGCCAATAACAACATGATCCTATCGGTACCCAAGACACTGCCAAACCATGGAAACGTTGCAAAATAGGCCTAAGACTGAGCACCCTTGGAAAAAGTGCTAGAACAGCTTTGAAAGACATGAAAAGGGTAGTTTAGGATGCACGAAGGGCACACATGGCTTCGTCACACATTCCAATAAGTTTTGATACGATTAAGACGAAATTCAGTTCTCAAGACCAGTTCCTATCATGCCAAAAAGGAACCTTATAACTGTAGCCCTATGCTAGGGAATTCCAAAAAAATACTAGATCACCGCCATTGCACTCATAACATCGAAAAACCCCCAGGGACCAAATTTGGGGTCAATTGGACCTCCTAAGAACGTCTTGGACCCAAATTACCACAAAAGGATAGGCTTTACACTATTGCAGTGCGACCTCAGCAAACTAGTTTCCAATCTTGAGACTGTATTTTAACATCTCGGGATAATCTTCAAGCGTCCACAAGTCGCTCATTTGGAATAGGAACAAGCTCAAATTCGGACACAAGCTAGGTCTCGATGACCTGGTCATTTTGACATATGGCATGCGTCATGACGTGACTCAGAACTAAAGCTTTTCTAGAGAGAAGATGAGCTCGAAATTATAGAAATCAGAGATTTGAAAAAAAGATATCCCGAGCTTCATGAAGCAATAACTTGAGATCCGTACATTGAACCATCGCAAAATCAGACCCGATATGACTATGTCACGAAGGGCTACAAATTGGTACAACGTTTGTACTCAATTGAAGGTTGGATAATGAAAATTCCAAGGTTGAAGAGGGCAAAGTTTTTTTCGGTCATCGAAATCCCTTTTTTCGGTGACCTCCGTAATTCAGAAATACTTCAAGCAAGAACCAAATTGGACAAAACGTGGTACAAAGCCACTGTGACGGTCTCCTCTTTAATTCATAATCAAAATGAAAACTCGGAGCACCATGAATCGCATAGCATTGACGACCAAAGATCATAATCTAACCGGATTTTTACCCTTCGGGAAAAGTCCGTCTCAAGATGATCAAAAGATATCAAAATATTCAAAATCAAGAAAACATCAAGTCTATGACGATGGATCGTCCGTATCATTGCCATAAGTACTCGAAATAGCTTCTAAAATATGGCAATGACAAGAGGCCCCTTAGAGAGGGATGGTTTCATCATTAACACAAAAGGTTTAAGGGGAATTTTAAAATTCGATATTTTATTGTAATTTATTTTTATTATAATTAGACTTAGTTTTGAGCCTCCATCCCTGTTTAGTGAGACCTTTATAAACAAGCCTAGGTCATTGTAATGGGCTGGATTGTTCGATAATGCAATTGAGTCATTAGCTTGACTTTGCTTCTGATTCTTGGATCTAGTGAAGAGGAGAGAGAAAAATTTTAGAGAGAGAGAAGCTACCCTTAGCCTAAGCACCCTAGCCTACCTCGTGGTCAACAACTTTGACCCACACTGGACCGCGGTCTCATCCTTCTCTTTGCAATCTTTCTATCCCTCTTCGCATGGAAGGTTTTGAAACCGCAACACTTGCGACACCCATCTCTTTTTCCACTCCTCTTTCTCTATTGCCTCAAGTAGTAATTCTAAACTGCAGTAGCCTTGCGGTCTCGTCTTTGTCTCTACGCCTTTTTCTTTCCTTGCCTAATAAGTTTTGGATCTGCGGCCCCTACGATCCCATCTCTTTGCTCGCGCCTCTGCTTCTCTCTCTTTGCATAACAAGTTTCGTAGTCGCAGCCCCTGCCACCCCATCTCTCTACTCGCATCACTCTCTTTCCATGCCTCTTTCTCTACAGTCTGGCGTAGACCACAGCAGCCTTGCGGTCATGTTTTTCTCTCTATGCCTCTCTCTTTCTTTACGTAACAAGTTTTGGAGCAGCAGCACCTACGACCCTGTCTCTCTGCTCGCGTCTCTCTCTCTCTTACCTTGCATGATAACTCGGAACCATAGCAGCACTGTGGTCTCATCTTTCTCTTTCTTTACGTGATAAATTGCAGAGTCACAGTACCTGCAACCCGTCTCTCTCTCGGCTCCTTTCGTCTTACATCCCGATATTTACCACATGCTCAATTTGACATCTCCCAGAGAAGCTTCAAGAGTCTTAACGCTCGGATCACCACTCTAAGCCACTCTGATCGTCAACCTCCATAACGTTCGCACGAATACGGGGACCTCTATCATCTTTCTCCCCTTATCCTTCCTTTTCTAGCCAATCTTTGTTTGAGTGAATCAATATAGAGGGTTATTTTCAAGTGTCCATTGTAAATCCTGGAGTAAACAAAGAGACGAGATAACGCATTAAAAAGTTCGAGGAGGGTTCGTATCCAAACCATGCTGGCAAACAGCCGGAGGGCTTCATGATTGTTCTAAAAGGGCACACGCTCGGGTATATCCATAAATCCACAAACGATGAGGTAAGTGCCCAAAACACATCTTCGTCAAAACATATCTCTTGTTGTTGGTTCCTATCCACATAAAGAGGAGCGCATGCGTATGCCTAAAATACATCATGCGCATGCACTCCACACGGTTGTTTGAGAGAGGGTTTTCTCGCACCAAGAAAACCAGTCCCCGACCAATTCGTGTTTCCACTGGGGATACACCACCCTTGGTTCAGACTTTCCTCAAATTACAATCTCTCTTCTCTTTTATTCCAAATTTCCAATGGAACTCCAACACGTTTCTTTTATCCAAATTGAGGACTTCATCATTCCCCTGCTTGAGACCACACCCTTGAGGAGCAAGTCGGTGCCATCCACCTCTCCCAAGCATCCCTTGAGTGGCCTGGCTGGCCCTGCTATCCTGGCTCAGGCTAGGAAAACTTGGGGAAAATGGATTCGAACCCCTTCTCCCCTCTCCTCCAACATCAAGAAAAAGTCTCTTGATGTTAACTGCATTGGTGGTTTCAAAATCACCTCCCCTCATATGCACCTTGTTACTGGCAGAGACTTTGTCAGTCCGAAGTTGGGAGGTGGCCCCGTGCCACTTCCTCTCTTCTCTTCCAATCGGTCGGCTCTTCTAAAGACACCGCTCTTGTGGGTAACCGAAAGGTTACCCCACCTTCATCCAGCAAAAGCGCTGCTTGTGGCAGTGAGCTACAACATACACTGCACTCTAACGGTCCATACGTCAGTTCGGGTGGCACCAAAGCCACCCCGCACACACTAACGCACGTCATGGCTGATCGCCATGATGAAAGGGGTAGGCAACAACTTACCCCCATCTCCTCACCTGCTTTGGGTCTTTTTGGACCCGAACCCACCATAAGTCGTCTTCAAGTCACCAATGCCTCGCATGTTGATCCCTCAACTTGGAACATCCCAAAGGCTTGAACCAAACGAGCACACGACTTTCGGGGCAATCAAAAGTCTCCCAAGAAAATGCACATGCATGTTGAAAGCCCTAAGGATACTCTAATTAAAAAGGCAGGTATTTTAAATACTCAGCCTTTCACTTCACCAGGGGTTGGGTCACAAACCACCTCAAACACTGCTGTGGGCCATGCACACACCTGCAAGCTTGATAATGCTACCGGCAGTAAAGGGAAAATGGCGTTGAACACGCCCCTCACTACCCTGAAGCCCCTCACTACATTGTACTGGAAGAAGTTTCCTTCGAGTACCATCATGTCTGCTACTCCCTCTTCATACGCGCGAAATGGACTCGGGGCAAGATGGGGCATCCGAAATGTTCAAACAACATACCCCTCCTCAAGGCCGACCCAAGCTGCCAAAATCAACTCCAAGCTCCCTCCTCCAGGGTACCACACATTACCCAAATTGATTTACTTTACCCTCATCTATGTGAGGTGAGCTAGTCGAGAGGGACATCAAAGATGGTTCCAATTCTGGCAGAAGGTCTACTGGAGCCTGCGAATTAACAAACAAAGCGGGTGGAAGTGCCGCTCAGGAAGCCAAAATTAGAGTCTTCAATCTTTGAAGACCTACTAAAAAAAAATCGGTTCTACCCGTTGCAAGTCACAGAAGAACCTAGGATGAGTGACACTATTCACTGCTGTATTGTGGAGATACAGGAAGAAGAGCCCAGTTCATCCGATCCATGACCCTTAGGCCTTCACGAGCAAATTGAAGAGATACAGCTCCAAGGTCGTCTTGAGCCTTACCCGCCTGTCATTGATCAATAGAAGACATCCAGAGAATGATCAATAGAAGCATCCAAGGCTTACAAACATTGACGACAGAAGAAAGTGTTCAATACAAGAAGCCTTACCCTCCTTTCATTGATCAAATCCCTTTTCCCTTCGGATGTCAAAAATGAAGGTTACCAGTTTTCAATGGCACGGGCTCACCCCAATAGCACATGGCTCATTTCATGTGGGCATGGCAAGAATAGACTTCAGACTCCAAACTGCTTCTTCGTCAGTTTGTAGAAACATTGGTTGGGACTTCCTTTAAGTGGTACATGCACCTGCCCCTAAACCTAGTTCATTCCTAGGAAGAAATAGATCAGTTGTTCTACGAGCGCTTCTACGAAGCAGAATTGAATGTTCAATCAATTGAACTTCTCACAATGACTCAGGAGATGGATGAGTCAGTGAACGAGTACATCCAGATATGGAGGGATCTCACCATGTACCAAACCAATCCCAGGACTAAAATTGATGATGTACAAACGTGTGTGAGAAACATGAAGAAAGAAATTTCCTTACATGTCGAAGCTTTTAATCCAACTGCTTTCTCCGACATGATCACAAAGGTAACCAAAATAGAAAGCTTGCTAAGGCATCAAGGAGGAGATCGAACTCAGACCTCGAGGGGAGGACAAACTTGTAATTCTGTCGGCAACAGGTGTAGCCCTCGTGTTAGCTAACAAAGGAACCCAGTCAGCACAGAAGTCACAGCCACGACACTTCATCCTAAGCCCCCAGATAATGTTGTCCCTCTTCAAACATTAGATACCTCAGGGGTTACCACCTAGGCGTCAAGGGGAGTCCCAGCAGCAGCAGCAACTCCAAACATAAAACTACAATAGGGTACCCCCGGCACAGAGAACCTATCAGCCCAAATAGTTCGAGCGGAGATTGAGCAAGCCATACAGCTTCAACAAATCATGGGTACCAAATCTCTTGAAAATTCTGATTGAACAAGACACGGTGGCCCTTCCTATCCTTAGAAGGGCAGATCAAGCCCGACTTGTCAATCACACCAATTACTGTACTTATCACCGAATGTTGGGCCACCTTGTGCAAGATTGTGTTCAACTCAAAGAGCACATCGAAGCCTTAATCCAGAAGGGGCAAATCCATTTGGATAACCTCAAGAAGGCTTTCGAAGCACCGGAAGCTTCACACATGGTCATGGTCCAAGAGGAGCCGACTGACACTGTCCCCGCGACTGAACTGTATCCTCACCTATTCCCCATCCTCTTTGATGTGATGGTGCAGCAAAAGATGATCGCGCCCATTATACCTAATAAACTAAATCAAGTGACAAAAAAAGAGCAAATCACATGGTGCCAATATCATCAATGGAAAGGGCACGACTTGTGTTGCTGTTTTGGATTTCGAACCATTTTGGAAAGGTATATACAAAGTGGTGAGATAGTTATAAGAAACACATCGCCTTCACCTTCAAAGGAGGCTCATGAGGTCAAAACTCCACGGCAGGACGAACCCAAACAAACTCAAATGCCTGCCCTTCTCTCCTCAAAGGCACATGCCCTTCAGACCTCTGCAAAGGCAAACAAACCATGGGAAGTATATCATCGCAGCGGCAAGATGAAGAGCTTCACGAGGGAGGCCATTTGCTAGGCAAATTGAACGCCTATAACCCGGGCTCAAGAGCCCTAGTCGGTTGAGAAAAGAAAGGAAAATAAAAAGGTCTCACAAGCTCAACACCAAGGGTTCAATCTTCCTTAGAGCTCAAGCGAAACGACATCCTTTCCTCCCTTCCCTCTCTTCTTACTCTGTATGACTTCGCCCCAAGGAAAATTCTTTTTGCCGAAGGCGGTCAATACATGGTAGAGAGAGTGATCCAAGATTAGCCGGATAAAAGTGAAGACTCTAAAATCGCCTTTCAACAGTCCATAACAAGGTGATGACCCAAAAGCAACCTGGTTCGGTCTAATTTAAGTGATGACCTTAAAAGCTTTGTCCCTTCTCCTATCCCTGATTCTTCAAACCCTTCTCCACTCTCAAAGTCTCTCTTTGAATTCACCATGGAGTGCCTAGATTTTGAGAGTCTCTTAATAAAGAACTCAAACTTTACAATGTCAATAAACGACATAGCAAGCAGATAAGGAAGTCGATCACCCAAAAGGCTGGATTCTGAAATGTTGGAAACAGAATAACCTTTGTCGCAAAAAAGAGGACGCCTTGTCCCACTCCAGAACAAACATTTAATTGGTTGCTAAAACCGAAGCCTAAGAAGAAGCCCCAATGGCCTTAGAACCTGACTTGGGGGAAGTATTGGAGAACTCAATAGGAGAAAGTTCTTCAAAGCCATGCCCCTAATCAATAGGAAATATTTGAAGAAATATTATCCTTGAACTATGGTCCTAGCAGCACAATGTTAAACTGCTTCGCACAATAGTCCAAGTTATATGAATTTAAATTATACACCCACGTCCTTGTGGCACGGTGTAAAATTGCATCACACATGTTCTCGAAGGCATGACCTTAAAATCTCCCTTTGTTCAGTCTTGGAGCAAGACCATAAAACCACACCAATCTAGCGGTCTTGAAGGCACGACCTTAAAACACACCTTCCCATAGTCACGGTGGTATGAACCTAAATCACCTCCTCAAAAGACAGACATGACGAAAACCCGCAAGGGATTCATGAAGAAAGACAAAAAAATGGGGTTCCTATGAAACCAAAAATGGTGCACGCCCCAATGACTAGGACGAAAACCCTGGCGAACCTTCAATTCAGGCATGGAAGGGTTCAAATTCACTTTCGGCAGACCTCTGGCTCATACCCTAACCCCCTTTCGTTTGAAGCCATTAAGCAAAGAAAGCATGAGAAGCAAAGAAGAAAAAAGAATCATTCCATACATATGTCAAAGAGCTACAAAATTTTAAGGTGAGAAATGGCTTGAGCAACTTCATTCGACAAATCACTGACCGCCACCGTCTTAGAACTCAATCGCTCCAATTGCTGAGACTTCCGGTATATCTCCAGCTACCACTAGGTCTTGAACTGGGCCGTGCGAACTTGCAACATCATTATTTCGTCTTCCTTGGCCTGGATCTCGCTAGAGAGACCTGCGCTTTCCTCCATGAGATGAGCTTGGGAAGAAGTAAACAGGGCCTTCGTCTTCTCATGATTTTCCATGAGAGCCTACTGGCTAGCGAAATTTCCCTCTAAAGTTGCCAAGCGCCCCTCATAAGATGCCTGCACTTTAGTCTCTCACTTAAAAGCTTCAGCTCCCCCATCCTCAATGTTTGACAACAACCCCTCGAGCCAGTCAAAGGTCTCTTATTATAGTGCACAGCCTTCAGACGAGCTGCACAAGCCTTGACAACTTATACCTCCACTCTAAGGTTAGAAAGGGGGCATTCTCTTAGCCCTTGGAGGCCTAAGCTCAGCATACGCCTCACCAAGTGCACCTTCGCATTTGGTATCAACGAGGGAGGAACTGAAGGACCAACTGCAGCAAGGGGAGGAACTTCAAAAGCCAGATCCCTAATCACGAGAGCCAAAGGTTCATCAAAGGTGGCAAGAGGCTCAAATGAAGGCTCTTCAGCCTGTGCTTCTAAAATTGGCATCTCCGAGCTTGGTGTCATCACCAACTCTGAATGATGAAGCTTCAAGGGAGGCTCTATTTCCAACGCCACTTTTGGAGGGACTGGGGCAGACACTTCCGGTACCGCTGTCTCAGCACTTGAAACTTCATCGACAGCCTCAGCATTCCCTCTTCCATGAAGGCACAAAGAACATCTCCTGAACTCAGGGAAGAACATGCAGGAGACCCAATGAGGCTGCTGGCAGGAGGTATCACTATCGCCTCTACTCTAGAAAAGGTTCCTCCTAACTCAGGCCTCAAGCTGAAAGAAGTCAAGCTTGACTTTTCGGGCCGATCCACAGTAGTCTCCTACTCTAATCTCGGAGCCAGAATGGACACCCGCTTACGCTTACTAAGTGAAGGATACTAGCAGGTATGACTACTCTCCTATGGCATGGGAGGTACTTTAGTCGCTTAGCTTACTAAGCTACGCTACGGGTTGCGAGAGGTGGAGTTGAGACTGTACATGCCTCCACTCTCGTACTCTTGATAGGCTGAGGCGACTGTGAGATGTCCGTAATGGACAAGCTCTTTTTGCTCACGTGGGTGCCTCTTTTCAAAACCGCTGGGACAAACTTGGGTTGTCCCCTTTCTATTTCTTCCCACTTACTTCTCTTCCCATTCTCTTAGGGGCTCACTTCTCGGCTTGGTAATGACGGGAGCTCTCTTACCACGTTTAGGCTTAGCAGCTAGTTTAACATAGGGCCCACTGCCTATCAAAGCATTCAGGTCTGAGACAGGCCTTCCTTCATGGCTCGAGACCGCACCTCCCTTGGACCACCCGAAAATGGAATGGGGATCATCAAACAAAGATTTTGTCTTTCACTTAAGAGGCAGATATTCCATGCCACCATCGTCTTTGTTCAAGGAACGGGATCAACAAACTCTCTCCAATTGATAGGATAGTGGTTTAACTCAAAAACATTAGAGAAAGGAGGAGCAAAACACTTCTCAACCCTGCTGTCGCGTTTGACATTATTGATAGCCTTCCTTGGGTGGTAGCAGCTCCAATACAAGTGGTTGGTGATGTTCCACCACAGCCAATAGCTCTTTGTTGCATGACCCACATGACCATAATGAGGGATCACAAATTTGCTCAACCCCGTGAGGAGAAGACAAGTCTCCCACGCCATTCTCATGTTAAGGTCGGTTCACAACTCACTCCAGGGGCTTCATGATCATGCGGCGCCCTCTTTTTCCCATACTTCTTCTCGAAGAGTTTGGTAAAACAACATCCTTAGTCCAGGCCATGTTGACACGTGAAACGATTAGGAAATAGCCCTTCAACTTTCTATCTCCCACACCCTTGTATGGAAGGATGCAGGCCCTCATGCTCACAAGGTACATGGCCTCCTTCATCTCCGTAGTTAGCCCATTGAAGACCTCACCAAAAGCATCTATATATATATTAGCAGTAGGCCCATCTACCGGAAAGGGGTTCCCACTGGTAAAAAAGGAGATATCAACTAGAAGCCTACAGCCCCCTAAACATAGGCTTCATCCCGCCAATTTTCAGCATGTGAGGGCAGCAGCCCTCGTAAGACTCTCATTTATCTCATACATCCCAGCGGTACGTGGGATAGTGTTCCGCACATGTAAGTACGCAGAGAGCCACCCAAAGACATAGTGGACTGGGAAGCTCGTTGTGAAACGCCTAGGAAAGCCTTCGCCTGCTAGGACCTCATATTCTGCTAGGACCTCATACAAGCCTTCGCCCCCAACCCATAGTAGATGCTGCACAGAACTGTCACGACCCTGCTCCCTGACCCCTGTCGGAGGGCGACAGAGCGTGGGATCGCGACCGGAGGTTGCGAACGTCACTTAGGTTTGAGTGTCTCAACGCATAAAGACACGAAATAGAGAGAAAACCATGAAAGAAAACCAGAATAAACCCATTCCTCAAACAAATATCAATCCAAAAGGTTCATCCATTTCATTCCTTCAATATCAAAGGTCTTTACAATTTCTTCATGGCACCAATGGCCCAAAATACATAAAAGGAAGTATACATCATGTTGTTGAAATTACCAAAACATACTATGAAAGTTTTCCGAAGACGGCTCCCCAAACTTCTTAACTTCTTCAAAACCCCCAAATGGCCACCCACTTTTAGCATGGATACCACCACCGTTCACTCTGCAGTTATGAGATTAAGATGGAATGAGCTAAAAGCCCAGTAAGCAGATCTATACTATTGCATTCCAACCAACGTAACATTGATACAATATGCAATGCACACACACACACACACACACACACACACACACACACATATATATATATATATATATATATATATATATATATTCACAAGGTATCAACTGGAAACCTTGAATATGCTTCTCATCATTATAATAGTAATATGATAAAGGAAGTTCAATATACAATGCATAAGTCACAATCACGTTACTTAAAGCAGAGTAGTAAGGACAATAGATCATGGGTACAGTTAAAAGTTCATGTAGAAAGCTTAAATAAGACAGGCAAGCAGATTTATTTACTCATGAAGTAGAAGCCACATCAGTCAAGCTAAGCCAATCCTGAACTTGGGACTTTTACCCTCACTCAAGAGGAAGGACAATGAAAAGTGGGTAAATTCACTTCGTAATGTCCTCACTCATGCAAACAATCCCCAGCGCGCTTTGGGGTTTCGATAGGCAGTGGCCTTGCAAGACACGACTTCTCCTTATGCACTTCTGGCGAGAGAGCATTACACTACCATTAGGTGACCCAATGCATAGTGCCTACATAGATATGGGGGGCACGACCCTCCCAACTACTCACATCTTGAGTCACGTTCTATCATGGGGAGTAAGGGGAAGATCGTAGTTACCGGAACCATCATTCACATAGTAGGTACCCTTCCCAACAAGCAGCTACCAACACCATCATACACAGTAGGTTCCTATTCAATAACACATAAGCATCGTAACTACCGACACCATCATTCACACGGTAGGTACCCTTCCCAACAGGCAGCTGCCAGCACCATCATTCACACAGTAGTTGCCCATTCACATATCGCATAAACAGCATGATACCATCATTCACATAGTAGGTATCCATTCACATATCACATAAATAACATGATAACACCATTCACACAGTAGGTATCCATTTACATATCACATAAATAGCATGATACCATCATTCACACAGTAGATATTCATTCACATATCACATACACAGCATGATACCATCATTCACACAGTAGATATCTATTCACATATCACATAAATAGCATGATATCACCATTCACATAGCAATATCACATTTGGTAGTGGCACATCATACTTTAATAGTATCATAGTAACAGTAGTATTATTTCAGTTAAGCCTTACCGCTCAATTTCCTGCTATTAAGGGCAATGACATGCGCTCACCATTAGGGTTGTACCTCTTGGATTATTTAGAGTTTGAAAATGGTTCCAAGACCAATTTTGTACCCAACCCACCTATCTCTCAAATGAAAATATTTTGTAGACAATTGGATGTCGTTTGACCTCTTAAAGGTTCAAGGAGATGAGGGTTAACTAGCTGCCTCCTGTTGTGTACAGTAGACAGCGATATACCCTGCTTCATATCACTATAACTTTCAAACCGTAAGACAACTTGCGATTGTTTCAAAATCAAAATTTAAGTCAAGATATATATATTTCTAACAAGGTAAATTTCAAAGTACTTGGATTCCATTTGGTGGTTCAAATATTCGTGTCAAACAAGGTGATAGTTCTGAAATTTATCAACACTACCTATAGCAACATACCTTCATAAAACGAAGTGTAACTTTCAATCTAAAACGAATTTAAAAACAATTTCTACATGCAAGTTTTAGCCCATTCAAAGATCTTTCAAATGGCTATGGCTTGGCCAAAAAATGAACATCGTTTTGTTAGTTAAAATCAGTGACCACAGTGGTATTAGTGCAAAAAATCCAGGAAAACAGTCAACAGTAATATACTTTCCCATTTTGAAATATAGCTTCATTTTCGTAAGGAATTTCAATAGTGACAAAAAATAAACATTTTACTAAACTCGTATATCTTCCTAATGGTGATAGTTTGAGGTCAATCGGACACCTTTTGGCTGCTCAAAAGTCTCTTTCAAGAACAAACATGTTCCTGGAATTTCACAATGGCATATAATATATCTCAAGAACACCTTCCATGGCCTTCATTTCATGGTGAGGACCATGATAACAACCATTCACTCACAATGCACACACATAATATGCATTTCTCACATAATCTAAGAATCAAATATTCAGTCTTAGCATCTACTTTCATTACAGAACAAAACCCCCAAATTTTAGTGGAAAAGGCGTCTACATCACACTTTCCTTGCTTATTTCACTTGCATAAATTCCCATGCATCGTTACGACTACCATGAAATGGTGATGGATCCACTTACCTAAACAACAATGGTGCATTCTCAAATCTTCCTTTCATAGCTCTCACCCAGTCAACAATGGCTGCCCTCCAATAGCCACTCCTTCGAGCCCTCGCTTTAGAGAGAGAGAAGAGATGAGGGGAGAGTGAGTGGCGTGGGAGAGAGAGGAGGCTTAAATATTCTTGTGGGTGGGGTGGCAGCCCAAGTGGCGCTAAAGGACTTCAAAATCTAGACAAGTGGCACTCAAACAACATGCATTCAATAAGTGGCATACTCAACTCATGCACGTCAGAGACACAGCCGGCGCTGCTTATCTACACGGCCGGCCCTGGGCTATCTACTCAGCCGACGTTGGTCTCTCTTCTATCCTTCCTTCGTCCTTATCCCGCCGTGCACACTAATCAGCGGGGAAGAGTTGGGTCGTCACAAGAACAAATTCAGCCGGCACAAAATCCTTCCCTTGTGCCATCATGCAATCCACATAGAAGCAACCCGACAAGATGATGTAGCCCCTTGCCCCCGGCAAGGCAAATTTACAAAAGAAAAGGACCAGGTTGACGACCAAGTACATATGGTCCTTCTCCCATCTTCTAGGGGGAGTAACCAATCTCTTTGAGGCCTTGATTTCCTCCGCTCTCAATGCCTCATTCGCCCATAGGATGCTAAAACTAGCATCCTCGCGGTCTTGGCAATCCCCGTGAAAATAGTCCCTCCATGTCTCAAAATGCACCCCTCCTGACTTGAGTTTGGTCTCTGAGTGCAAAAGCTGATAAATTTCAAACAACTAGCGGAGACCAAGAGGGGCTGTCTTGCCATTAATTGGATGGTCCCCAAAAATAGCCATGTTGCTGGGTACAAACTCTTTGTACATCTCCCCCAACATGGGCAAGCCACCTACGAAGTACAAGTCTAGGAGAGTAATTCCCGCCTCACCTCCATCGAAGTGCAAGCTATTGGTATTATAACACCATGTCTCCAATAAAGCATTATGGTGTTGGAGCAGCGGTCATAATAACCAGTTGAGCACTGGCACGCTACATCTAGCCCACATTCCTACAGAGTTTCGGCATGAGAGTTTAGGACATCGATGTCCAAGTGTTCTACACAGGCATGTATTGGTGCTCTCCCTCAAAGTGAAGTGCATAGACAGCCTAGTGAATGTCCGTCCTAGCCAGCATTCTCTTCCCTAGCATAGCCAAGTCCTCACTGGAATCAAAATCCTTGTGGAGAGCATGGTAAAGGGGCATGCCATCCCTTTGAATAAGAGGTTCCCCACTAGCATCCTCATACCTACAGAGCCGAGCATCTTCTCCTACACAAGTGATGCTCAAAGGCCACTCTATCTCTTGTGTAGGCTTAAGGACACCAAGTGAGGTCCCTCTAACAAAAGAAGCACCTGTATAGGAATTGGTTCCCAGTTGTCCTTCATGAGGCAGCTGGTTTATGGCAGGAATTTTCGCTGCAAAGAAAAAAAGAAAGAGTGAGCAATAGATGGGTTTGCAACTTGTACCCCAGCGTGGGCATACATGCACAAGAGCTGAAGTAGCACTCAGGACGCAGACCCACACAAACAGTGCCTCCGCTGTGCGCATGCCCATAACTCTAAAACACAAGTTCAAGTGCTGCCCCATCAGGGCATAAAAACAAACATAAGTGTGCACGCGCAGTTAGTGCATCCGTTGTGCGCATGCGTGCGACTCTAAAACACGAGTTCAAGTAATGCCTCATCGAGGGGTATACAAGAGCATACGCCCGTTTGCACAAAAGGTAGGCATACCTAGGGGCAAAACCGCACAACTCGATACGCACATGCCAAAACTCAAAATCTCACAAGATGCCTAGCATAGGCGTTCCTGGCCAGAAACGAGACCTGCTAACGACCAATATCGCCAAACCAAGCCAAGACTTGGCTGAAAAAGCCCACAACACACGAATATAGGCATGACCGCACTCAAGCACTATCAATGCGAACACACACGGCCACAACAAGAGGCAGTGAAGGGCTTTGGGTGAAGTGACTCATGCTTGCAGAGCTCAACAGATAGTGAGAATGGCTCCAAAAGAAGCAACGACACAATCGACCAAACACACGGAACTTAGTAGAAGAATTAAAAATAAATAAATAGAAGAAAACACAGCAACAAGAAAAGTAGGACCAAATTGAAGAGCAAAGACCATACCTTGAGGAGGGGCAGAGCTGGTACTGGTCATTACTGTCAATAACACTCGATGGTGAGAGATTCTACTCGAAGAAGGTCGTGGAAAGGGGCACAGGAGGAAAAGAAATTAGGGATTTTTCCCTTGGGTAAAAACTTAGGGTAAAAATGAGGAAAAGCTATCCACCTTTTTATACTGACGAGGGAATGATGTGCCACGCAAGCAAACGGAATGTCGCGCAGCCATGCCACAGGAAAATGTTGGTAAATGGGCGAGCGAAGCATCCCGTGAAATGATGTGTGGCCCCGACACAAGGGAACATGAACAACATGTAGGCGAAGCTTAACGCGGTTCAGACCCAAGGAAAAGCAAACACCGTGTGGTTTCATCACTTCGATGTGAAGGACACGCAGCTCCGCCACTCCACGCAGGCAATTCTAATTTCCTAACAGTGCGTGTGTCTTTGGCGAAACACCACTAATTTCTGGTAAGCAATACTCCCTCTTGAGTCCATTGTCACCGCCTCTCTCCGGCGTGCAAACATAGGGATTCAATCACAAACCCACACAAACCCCCCGGCTTAGGCAGGGGCTTAGCACACACTTGTGCACAATCACACTCGGTTGTCAAGCAAGCCATATTCCTTGCGCTACCCACACACATTAGGCCCTCAACGAGGATGTCTAAAAAATAAAAAATAAATAAAAATAAAAAAAATGTGGGGTCTTGTGAAAACCTAAAAAAGGAGCGCACCCCAGGGGTTCTGATCAAAATCCAACAAGGAATTCAAACCATTCAAGCCAGACAGTCGGCGTGAACCCCGAGCAAAACAAGTCCCCGAGCCCATTTCTTATCCCTATCATCAAGAGGGATAAGGACAGCAGGAAGAAACAAAGGCGAGTGAACCATGAAAAAAAAAGAGACACAAGCCACAAAGCAAGAAGGAGGACTGAGGATTTATTTCAGGAACAAAAACGATTACAAAATCATGGTTACATCTATTAGTAGCTACAAAAAGATAGTTCCATTTTGAAATAGGTCTCCCATTTAGAGATACAACCTCCAAATGTGTCGCTTCCATCTAAAGCGATGATCTTTTCAAAGAAGCAACATCATTCTTTTCAAAGGGAACTTGAAAAGAATGAAAAGGATCCCTTTCATCTTCTCACCATCAAGTGAAGGCAAAAACCAGATGGTGGTTAAGGGAGCAGCAACAAGCAAAGAGTAGAGGATCATCTGCTCAACGTGTCGGTAGTTCGCCCAAATGTTGAACATTGAAGTTGACCAAATTATTCATTTGGCCAACCACCACGAAAGGGATTACAGGCCACCAACGATCACCACGACACGTCATCATTTTCTAATGGACGAGATTGGGTTCAAGCCGGATGACCTTCAAAATCTTGTGCAAAGCGTCGAGCTTTGTTTTTAGAATCTCAAAGCAAACCTTGTAGATCCGGAGGTACAAGCTCATTGTTAATCACAGGATCATCATGAGGACCTTTCAAAACTCTTAACGCCGATGCTAGTTAATATCATGACAACACAGAGGAATGCTTCAAGAGGGAAAACTCTCTTTCTCTCTCTACAAAAGGAAGAAAGCTAAAGAAATAAGGCATTCCAAGGTAGAAAATGTCCCACACTCCCTCTAACCCCACTTTTATTGGCCACTTCATCCACGAACTGGCCACGAAAATGTGTCACCTCTCCATCCGACTACAGGTCAATCTCTCGTCACTTCGCCTCCCAAGCGACGCCTTGTCTGACCCCAGAACGATCTCGCGTCACTTCGCCTCCCTGACGATGCCTCGTTTGACCACAAGTCAAATCTCCTGTCGTTTCTCCTTCCTGACAACGCTTCATCCAGCTCTTCGCTAATACATGCATATCACAACCTTGGTGTGCCTCCCCACAAAAACACGCGGCTATGTCACACCTCTATCCTCTAACAGCTCAACAACGATATCCACCACCCTGGTTAGAACCATTCAAGCATACCTCTCCGAGAAGGAGTCTCTTCAAGAAAAAGAAGAAGTCAGGCATGAAAAAAATTATTGCAAAAAGAAAGCTTTTAGGCGGACATAGCCACGAAAAAAAAAAAACTGCCAAGACAAAAAAATGGGCATAGTATAAACCTGCAAGGGCGTCGTGAGTAAAAATGACCGGCGGGCATGGCCACGAAGCCATGAGTAAAAGAGTCTTGAAAAAGAAAACCAGGCATGGTGAAAACCTAAAAGGGCACCATGAGTAAAAATGGAAATCAAAGGGCAGACGTGACCTCGAAGTCACAGGTTAAGGAGCCTAAACAAAAAAAAGGGGGAGTTGCTAAAATCATTCTTGTGGCACTACTCGTACACTCTTCAAGTGAAAACCCAAAAAGGGTACTTGGGCTAATGAACAAGCTGATGCAGCTTTTTAACCATAAACAACTTCAGTCATCTACGTGAAGAAAACTGGAAGGCACTTGATGCAATCCGGACCAGTCTTTCCCCAACAACTAGATTGGGACAAAACACACACCAAGGGCATCCACTAGTCGACCCCAGAGCCATAATCAAGCTCCTACAATATAGAGATCGACTCCGCCAAAGGACCCTCAGCTGTTAACAGCTAAATTGGGACCAAATGCCGACCAAGCGCACCCACTAGTCAGCCCCAAAGCCAAAATTCACCACCAACTAGATTGGGCCAAAGCCCACCAAGGGAACCCACTAGTCAGGCCCCAGAGTCAAAACAAAGTTTCCGCGACACTAGGGTCACATACACCAAAGGCCCTCAGACGTTGCAAATGAAAACCACTGATGTGGGGTAACGCCCTTAAGCAAGGCACCCACTCAAAGCCAAAATTCACCACCAGCTAGATTGGGGCAAAGCCCACCAAGGGAACCCACTAGCCTGGCCCTAGAGCCAAAACAAATTTTCTGCCAACCTAGGGTCACATACACCAAAGGTCCTCAGATATTGCAAATGAAAGACACTGATGTGGGGTAACGCCCTTAAGCAAGGCACCCACGCAGAGCCAAAATTCACCATCAGCTACACTGGGGCAAAGCCCACAAAGGGAACCCACTATTCAAGCCTTAGATCCAAAACAAAGTTTCCACGACACTACGGTCACCTACACCAAATGCCCTCAAATGTTGCAAATGAAAGCCATAGATGTGGGGTAATGCCCTCAAGCAAGGCACCCACTCAGAGCCAAAATTCACCACCTGCCAGATTGGGGCAAATCCCTCCAAGGGAACCCAATAGTTAGTCCCTAGAGCCAAAACAAAGCTTTCACAACACTAGGGTCACATACACCAAAGGCCTCAGAAGTTGCAAATGAAAGCCACTAATGTGGGGTGACGACCTTAGGCATGGCACCCACTCAACACCAAAGACTTCCATTAACTAGATCGGGGCAAAGCCCACCAAGGGAACCCATTAGCCATGCCCTATAGCCAAAACAAAGGTTTGGCCTAATTGGGGTCACATACATCAAAGGCCCCTCAGTTATTGTAAATAAAGCCATTGATGTAGGGTAACGCCCTTAAGGCACCCACTCAGAGTCCGAATTCACTACTAGCTAGATTGGGGCAAACCCCAACATGCTAACTCACTAGCTGAACCATAAAGAGATGTTGTCGATATGGAGTGGTAAGCCCTTCACGAGGCACCCTATCAACACGCTCCCCTAGAAAACAGATTCCAGTAGCATTGGGAAGGAAGCCCTTAAACAAGTCCCTCGATTGCTGAAATCCACTTTGGTCACCCCTCAAGTGCTAATGCTAGTGGTCGAGAAGAAAAATTGTTATTGAGAGGCAATAAAGACATCTTAGTAAGGATTCGAAAGATGAACTTCAACGGTTAATTTTTATTCCGAATGATGCACTTCTCGCTTCTCTCGAAGAGCAGCATCTGTCAAGGCAAGTTGTTATACATCATTTTCACGTACTTGTATTCTCAAATCGCATAAGGAGAGAGCCAGTAACAACTTGGTCCTGCCGATACCCAAGACACCGCCAGACCATGAAAACACTACAAAATAAGCCTAAGACTGAGCAACCTTGGAAAAAGTACTAGAATAGCTTTGAAAGGCATGAAAAGGGTAGTTTGGAATGCCCAAAGGACACTCACAAGGTTTCGTCACATTCCGATAGGTTTTGATATGATGAAGACGAAATTTGATTATCAAGAGCAGTTCCTTTCATGCCAAAAAGAAACTTTATAACTACAACCCTATGCTACGGCCTTCAAAACAATATCAGACCACTGTTATTGTACTTTGAACATTGACAAACCCCCAGGGACCAAATTTAGGCTCAATCAGACCTCCCAGGAATGTCTTGAGCCCAGATTACCACAAAAGGGTAGGTTTTACATTATTGCAGTGCAGCCTCACCAAACTAGTTTCCAATCTTGGGATTGTATTTTCACATATCGAGATGATCTTCAACCATCCACAGGTCAGTCGTTTGGAATCGGAACAAGCTCAAATTCGGACACAAGCTAGCTCTCGTCGACCCAATCATTTTGACATATGGCACGTGTCGTGGCGTGACCCATAACCAAAGCTTTTCTAGAGTGAAGATGAACCTAAAACCATGAAAATCAGAGCTTTGAAAGAAAGACATCTCGAGCTTCATGAATAGATAATGAGATATGTGTATTGGATCATAGCAAAATCACACTCGATGTGACTGTGTCATAAAGGGCTATAAACTGGTACAACTTTTGCAATCAATTGAAGGTCGAATATTGTAAATTCCAAGGTTGAAGATGGCAAGGTTTTTTTCGATCACCAGAATCCCTTTTTTCGGTGACCTCCCGAATTCAAATATACTTCAAGCAATAACCAAATAGGACAAAACTTGGTGCAAAGAAACTATGACAGTCTCCTCTTTAATTTGTAATCAAAATGAAGACTCTGAGCACCGTGAATCGCATTGCATTGACGGCCAAAGATCACAATCTAGCCAGATTTTTACCCTTTGGGAAAAGTCTGTCTTAAGACAATTAAAAGACATCAAAATGTTCCGAATCAAGGAAACATCAAGTCTATGATGATGGATCGTTCGTATCACCGCCACAAGTACTCGAAGAGCTTCCAAAATCTGGCAATGGCGAGACCCCCTTCAAAGAGGGATGGTTTTGTCAGTAGCACAAAAAGTTTAAGGGGCATTTTGGTCATTATTTCAAAATTTGGAATTTTATTGTAATTTATTTTAATTATAATTAGGCTTAGTTTTGAGCATCCACCCTTGTTTGGTGGGACATCTGTATAAACAAGCCTTGGTCATTTGTAAAAGGGCTGGATTGTTCGTTAATGAAATTGAGGCATTAGCTCGACTTTGCTTTTGATTCTTGGATCCAGTGAAGAGGAGAGAGAAAAAATTTAGAGAGAGAGAAGCTACCCCTAACCTAGGCACCCTAGCCTACCTTGTGCTCAACAACTGTGACCCACAGTGGACTTGCGATCTCTTCCTTCTCTCTGCACTCTTTCTCTCTCTTCGCATGGTAAGTTTCAGAACCGCAGCACCTGTGACACCGTCTCTCTTTCCAATGCTCTTTCTCTACCACCTCGCATAGTAAATCGGAACCGCAACAGCCCTGTGGTCTCGTCTTTCTCTCTACGCCTCTCTTTTTCTTTGCATAACAAGTTTCGAAGCCGCAGCCCCTACGGCCTTGTCTCTCTACTCACACCTCTCTCTCTCTTTGTGTAACAAGTTTCGGTGCAGCAGCCCCTGTGAACCCATCTCTCTGTTCGTGTCTCTCTCTTTCCACACCTCTTTCTATGTCGCCTCGCATAGTAAATCGGATCCGCAGCAGCCCTGCGGTCTCATCTTTCTCTCTATGCCTATCACTTTCTTTGTGTAACAAGTTTTGAAGCCGTAGCACCTACAACCCTAACTCTCTGCTGGCATCTCTCTGTCTCTTGCTTTACGCGACAACTCAGAACTGCAACCTCCCTATCGTCTTGTCTTTCTCTTTCTTTATGTGATAAATTTCAGAGCCGCAGTACCTGTGACCCTGTCTCTCTCAGCTCCTTTCTTCTTACATCCTGATGTTTATCACATGCTCAATTTGACATCTCCTATAGAAGCTTCAAGAGTCTTAACGCTCGGATCACCACTCTAACTTTCTCTCCATACAGTGGAGTTGAGTTGCAAGACACACGCATGCTCTCGCCCTCACTCACTCATATGGAGTCATCCTGAGTAGGTAGTTGAGAGAGTTTGGGTTCTCTCAGCCACTCTGATTGTCAACCTCATTAGTGTTCACACAAATAGGGGGACCTCTGTCATCTTTCCCCCTTTATCCTTCCTTTGCCAACCAATCCTTGTTTGAGTGAACCAACATAGAAGGGTATTTTCAAGTGTACATTGCAAGTCTTAGAATAAACAAAGAGACAAGATGACACATTAAAAAGTTTGAGGACAGGTCATGTCCAAACCGCGCTGGTAGACAATCGGAGGGCTTCGTGATTGTTCTAAGAGGGCGCATGCTCGGGTGTATTCACGAATCCACAAATGACGAGGTAAGCACTCAAAACACGTCTTCATTGAAAAATCTCTCTTGTTGTTGGTTCCTATCAGCATAAAGAGGAGTGCATGCATATGCCTAAAATATGTCATGCACGTGGTTATTTGAGAGAGGGTTTTCTCTCACCAAGAAAACCACGCCCCGACCAAGGTTTACTGGCACGAACGATGCCTGCATCCCTTATCTCTTAATGGGAATCCACACACCCTTCTCGTGCTTGATCTTTAAATTCCAGAAAACGCGCTCCTAGAATTGGAATTGGGAACGATATTAGAGGAAGTTAGCCTTTCATAGGACAAGGCCATGAGTTCAGGCAAAGTATAGTAGCCCGAGAAGGAGGTTTCACGGCCACTTTGAGAGGACTGTGTTTTGATGAGTGACAAGGAGGCTGCTCGACTTGTCTTACCATGAAGACTTTGCCCTAACTTCTTCCTCTAGGTTCGGCAAGCATGTGGGAGTTTGAAGATGATGACAAAAGGGTACTCGAAGGAACGGCCTTCAAGTACCATGTAGAAATGGGTTTGGGAGGCCCTCTCGTATGCACAGGGATGTCCAATTCCTTAGTCTTAATGCTCGGGCAATCGTGCGTATGCATACATCTTTTTACCTTGCCCTTATTTGGGGCTAGAGGGAATCCAGCACCATAATAGTCATCTTGAGCCTTTACAACACCGTCATGTGCCCATATCCTATCCTTTCCTCTCTCTGAGTCGAGTCCCCAAGTAAAGAAGGGACAAGAGGGCGCACTAAGGCAGACCCAAATTCAATCACCCTTAGCCTCAAAACTGGGGTGCAGGTTGAGTGAACGAGCATGTGATAGTGGCAACCAGGCTTGCAATGCCGACTTTTCCCTTGGGAACTAGGGTCTTTCTTAGACACACGCATGTGTGCACAATGCATTTGTGAGGTGAGCATGCCCTTGGGGAGCCACCAGCAGGGTGCCATGTAGATGGAGTGGCCCTCGGGCCACACTTGTGCGTGGGTCTGGACCTGGGAGGCCCTATGAGTGAGAGTGAGCTAGGGTGGCCCCGATGAGTGAGAGTGAGTTGGGGTGGCCCCGATGCTCACTAGGATAAGGGTTGGGTGGTGCGGTGTGTGCTGTTCGAACCAACAAAAGAAAGTTAATGAGCTAAGTCAGACATGCCCGGGCATATATGGCCTCTTAGATCTCTATGCTCTTGAGGCACCCACAAAAATCCCCTCAGCCTTTCGACTTGGTTTGAGGGCTGCTCCTTCATGTCCTCACCTTGCCTTGGGACACACAATTCAAATGGTCTGAGTATGTAGCCCTTGATTCGTATTGAAAGGTTTTTATGTTGAGTTTGAGGGGTTTAAGCTCAAGGTTTAGAGGTTTAGGTCAGGGAAGACCATTCAATAATATTGTCAAGCCTTCCAGCGTCACCTCCCCTAGGAGGCAATAGCATGACTTAAGAAAGGCACTAGGCTCTAGGCATAGATACCCTGAAAGTGAATCTTGGGCAGTATATTGGGTCTTGCCCTAACATTCTATCCAAGAGTAAGCCTCCTTAGAGAGTGTTGTGGGTGCCTAGGTTGAGGAATGGGATTAGGAGGAGAGTTGAAAGAGAAGAGAGGCAACGAAGAAAGAGAAGTGTGGAGAAGAGAAGAGAAGAGAAGAGAGAAGAAGAAAATTCGTGACCTTTCGGCATCGCCTCTCCTAAGAGATATTACTGGAGACTTAAGAAAAGGCACTACGCACTAAGCCTAGATGGTCGGAAACGAATCTTGAATGATATACTTGGTCTTACCCTGACGTTCTATCCAAGAGTAAGCCTCCTCAGAAATGAGAGAAGTGAAACAGGGAAAGAAGAGAGAAAAGAAAGAGAAAGGAAAGAGAAAGGATAGGTGAGTAAAGAGAGCAAGAGAAGAAGAAGAGAGTAAGAAGACAGTACCCCGGAAGCGAATGTTGGGTGATATGTCAGGTCTTACCCTGACGCTCCACCCAAGAGTAAGACTCCTTAGGGTAAAAGAAGATAGAAGAGGGAGAAGAAGAAAATAAGAAGAAAGAACCCCAGAGGCGAATCTTGAGAAATATGTCAGGTCTTACCTTGACGGTCTACCCAAGAGTAAGACTCCTTAAGGTGAAAGGAAATAGAAGAGGGAGAAGAAGAGAATAAGAAGAAAGTACCTCGGAGGTGAATCTTGGGAGTTATGCTAGGTCTTACCCTAACTATCTCCCCATGAGTAAGACTCATGTAGATGCCCCCTCGAAATTGTGGTCAAGGGATTCTAAATCCAAAGGATCACATAAAACCTAATAGACCATATGTAACTTAAAACCAATATAATTATCCCAAACTCTCCCAAAACATAACCTAAGTCGAAGTAGACCCCGAGAGTTTTCCAACGGTCTAAGAATCACCCAAATCGCACCTACAGTTAAAATTTTTTACAAAATGACAAATAGGTCCTTGCTTAATGGGCCTAAGGATTTAATCTGTGGAGACCCCAAAACCTTAGAAAACTAAGGAAAATCCCTTTGAAACCCTAAAAAAATCCTAGGTACTTCCTACTTAAAATTCTTAAGATTTTCCCATTGCCTTAGGAATTCTAGATCTAGGTCAAAGAACTTTAGATCTACCAATTCCAACAAGCATAGGCATCCAATAGGAGATGGTGGCGAAAATCAAAAGAGAGACTTGGTCCAAGCCCGAAACTCCGAGTTCCGGGTTCGCATAGTTAAATAGCCTTTCTTTATTTGATTTTAGTTACTTTTAGTCTTTAATTTAGTTTTATTTCTTGTATTTTATATTATTTCATAGTTTGTAAATTTTTAAAAGAGTTTTTAAAGCAATATACACATATCTGGAAGTTGGCATTACAGTGAACCCAAGAAAGAATCAAATCTGAATAGATCTATACCATGCTTGTGCCCATAATTCAAGCAACCCCATTTCTCTTCCTTTTTCAAATTTAACTCATGTTTGTTAAGATTTGAGTAGATCTCATCCCAAATATCGAGGCGGAACATAGCGTAAATAGTTCCACATCAATGGAACAACTTTTATGGTTACTCTCGTAATCCCTATTGTCCAACGAACCTATGCTTGCTTTTCAAGTAATATTGTTCTAGCATTGTGCTTCTCGTCATATGATCTCCAATGGTTCTATTTGTACTGACTAAAAATATTATTTTAATATTATTTGTACTGTTGATGGTAGCACTATGGAAGTTTCTAAGGTGGGCTCAATTATTACATCCTTTAATGTTTCTGATATATCAAATGTTTCTAGTGTTAATCATGTTCCCTCCTTCGCCCTGACTCAACTTTCTGCTGGACAAATTACGAGTTCCAATTGTAATGTTATTGTCACTCCCCTTGGATGTCATATGTGGGATGGACAATTAATGAAATTGATTGGGATTGGGCATAAAGTTGGTGAAATCCACTTTCCGGACCATCATCATTTAAAAACTCCCACTGAAATTTTTGCCTATGCCATAATGCTTGATAAAGGACCTTGGCATCAACATTTGGGTCTTATTTCTACCTCTCAATTAGAAAATTTTTTTTGTAGTGTTATTGACTCTATTTCTTCTAAAACTCTATCTACTGTTAAAAATTGTGAGTCATACAAACTCACTAAAATGCATGTATTACCATTAACTGCCACAATTTAATTCATGCTTCTATGTTTAATCTAGTGCATACTGATGTATGGGACCAACTCCTCTCGCATCAAAGAGGGGGTCATGGTATTATGTCATTTTTATTGATGATCACATTAGATATACTTGGGTTTTCTTTACGAATGACCGCATTGAACTATATGACATCTTTCTCTAGTTATATTCATAAATTAAAACTTAGTTTTCTACAAACATCAAGGCCTTATGATCAGATTTTGGTGGGGACTCAATTAGTGGGTTGTTTTAAAAATGTCTTTCAAATAAAAATATTCAGTATAAAAAATCTTATCAATATAATTCTAAACAAAATAGCATTGCTAAACACAAAGATAGCCACATCTTCGAAATTGTACGAGCTCTTCTCTTGTCTGCTTCGATTCCAAAAGTTTTTGGATTGAAACTATTCGCATAGCTATTTATCCGATTAATATTATGTCTTCTACTAGCTTGTGTAGATGTTCCCCTTTTTAACGACTGTTCACTCAACCCCCAAACTATTATATTTTTCGTGTTTATGGCTGTACTTACTTTGTTTAGTTGCCAGTGTCTAGAAGGGATAAATTGTTAGCTAAATAAATTAAATATTGCTTCTTGATTTAGCATGACCATGAAAATGGATACAAATTGTAGGGGCCCATGACTAAGAACTTTTGGTATCCTAACATGTAGTATTTCTAAGCATATTTCTTTTCATTTCCCTCCACCTACTGTCTAATGTTTGCCCCTTTTCTTGTTCCTTTCTTTGATGATATTTCTTTTGTATCTGTAGCCTCGCATGCCTCCTAAAGATGGTCTGGTTGTAGAACACTCAACTTCTACTAATGAACTAATTCAAGGACCTGCACTTGCTACTCCTATACATATGCCTTCTGTCCTCTGCAGTACTCGTGTATTTGTTTTACCTGCTCGTTTTGTTGATTATGAAATCATTTTAGCTAATCCTTGAGTCTTTCTTGCTTCTGTTCATTCTTACTCTAAGTCGCAGTTAAGAGGAAGCTACTAAACAACCTAAGTGGCAACATGCTATGGTAGAAGAATTGATTGCCTTTGACAAAATGCATGCTTGGATCTTGTTACAATTCCCAAAGATAAAAGCATCATTGGTTGTAGATATGTGTACAAAATCAAACTAAAGCTAATGGCAACATCGAGTGCTATAAGGCAAGAATTGTGACTAAATGTTATAATCAACAATTTGGGATTGATTTTGCCGAAACATTTGCTCTTGTTGCCGCATGAGTACAGTTGGCACACTGATTTGTTGTTTGCCAATGGCCACTCTATCAACTCGATGTCAAAAGAGAATTTCTTAATGGCGATATTGTAGAAGAAGTTTATATGAAGTTATCTCTTAGGATTTCCAATCCCGACAATAGAGTTTGTCGACTACGGTTGACACACTATAGGTTAAACATGCTCTTCATGCTTGGTTTGAAAAACTTCAGCCTACTATTATCTCTACAAGTTTTCTACAAAGCCATATGACCCTGCCATGTTTATCTCAATTACACCCAGACGATGCGCTATTATACTACTCTATGTTGATGATATAGTTATTTTTTGTGATGATGATGCCACCATTCATCTAATAAAAAGCAACTTAGCCAACTCTTCAAGACGAAAGATTTGGGATTCTTAAAATTTGGTTTTTGGCCTTGAAGTTGTTTATTCTCCTTGTAGATATTTGCTTTCTTTGCTCTAGTATGCCACATATATTATTTCCCGAGTTCGTCTGGCCGATGATACAAAGTACATTGACACACCTACTGAGCTTAATGTCGAACTTCGTTCTACAAATGGTGAGCTAGTTCCTAATCCCACATTTTATTGGCAACTTGTTGGAGATTGATTTATTTGACCATCCCCCGGCCAAACATTGCCTATGTTGTTCATCTTGTCAGTCAATTCTTGAGTGTCCTCCTCGATCTATTCTCTTAGAAGCTATTTCATGTATAATTCATTACAATCGAGACACAGTTGATCATACCATGTTGTTCACTTCGTCTTCCCGTCTTGAACTTTGTGCTTATATTGACTTTGATTTTATGGGTGCTACTACTATTCAAAAGTCTACTATAGGCTTTTGTACTTTTCTTGGTGACTCTCTTCTTCTTAGAAGAGAAAGAAACAAAAGCATATTGCTCAATCCACAGCTAAAGCTGAGAATCGGGCGATGGCTCAAACAACTACCAATATTGTTAGGCTTTGCTAGTTATTAATTTACTTGGATGTGGAATTTTATGCTTCCACTCTTTTATATTGTGATAACAAAAGTGCAATTTATATTACTAAGAACTCGAAGTTTTATGAGCACATCAAGCATATTGAAGTCGATTGTCAATTAGTTTGACATGAATATTCAGCTGGGATAATCTCTTTTCCATACATTTCATCTTCCCCCAAGCATGCTGGCTTCTTACGAAATCCCATAATACTCCTCATTTTTCAAGCCTTGTTCCAAACTCTCGATGGTTCACTTTTGACCATCTCAAGTTTGCTGGGGAGTGTGAAATTATTTATATTTTGTGTATATTTTCGTTCCTTTCTTTACTAGATAGGATGATCATGCAGGTTGTATTAGGATATTTTCTTTTCTTTCTTTTTTCTTGTATGGCACGCAGGCTATGTAATGTAACCAAGTTTAATACAAAACAAAATTTCTCACAGCAGTAAATGGGGCTTGGGCCTATGTTTCTTTTCTTTGCTAAATCGCTATTGAAGGTTGTTTCTTTAAAGATGCATAAACTATTCTATAATAAAGGATTGTACAACCTTTTAGTTTTACGTTCTGTTTCCAGATCATACTAGCATTGAAGCTTATTGTTACATGACAAAAACCCGATCCCCCAAATTTTATGTAGGACGAACCATTGCTCCCCTTGATGGGCATAGAGCTGACTGAAGCCATCACCGTTGATGGTTGATGATCGAATGGTGGCGATTGGATCTTCCTGAATCTTGTAGGACCAGTTCGGATCGCTCCCGATATCTAATCATGATACACTTGACATCCTAATGGTTTTCACCGGGAGTACATCCATTCATGACTAAGAATAATAGAAAGAAAAGGCATTCATGTTTTATTAGCTTGCAGTTCGGAATCTAAACTCCACTTAACGTACTGATCATGTACCCCATGGAAATGGCTTGCCAACTCCTGATCGAACAACAAAATACTCTAAATCTTGATGTGTGCTTCACTATGGGTGAGAGCTACCTCATTCAAAGTTCTCTTGGAGATGTTTGCAATGAAGCTGGGGATGTCTTTAAGATTCCGAGTGTTGAATTCTGGATAAGGCAAAGAAGTAGGTGTATTTTCATCATTAGTGACCAGTGATCAAAAACTCGGTCGACTTACTCAAACTGAGCTCTCTGCTAAGCAGATTACACGGGTGCAACTTGGGCCATTTTGAAAAAGCTAAAAAGATCATAAAATTTATATAAAAATATAGAATCAATTTATACAAATTATAAGTATAATTTGGTTTCTTTTACTACGATATTGTGGGTTTCTCTTATCATTTGCCTTGTTTTCATATTTTCCTCTTTTTCTTGATTGAAATTTCTCCAACCAGAAAACGGTTTTCTCTAAATCCACGTTATATTTTAAAGAGTTTTTTGTGGACTGTTTATGTTATCTTTGGTTTTGTTTCACTTTTAGGATTTTATTTTATTTTTAAACAATTTTTTAATTGTTTTTTTAAGGGTCTTTTGGGCCCTTCACAGTACTCATCAAGTTCAATTAAACTCAGCCGAGTTACTTGGCTCTTGCCAGAGCCGAGTCCGAGGCCCAAGCCGAATTTAAAGACATTGTCTGCAACATTTATGTCGATTGTATGATAGTGCTTTGAGAGAGGATGCTACTAGACACAATAGTTGTGCACTACATTGCGGAGGCGATCACCACCGGTTCCACTATTCCAACGGTGGAGGTTAACCATACTAAGCTGACTCTGCATCAAGGAATTATACTTAATCCCGACTGTCCATCACCAGGATCAGGCAATTCGTATGGTTGTGATGCACCATACATCCACATATCGAATTGCTTATGTAAAATTTTCTTTTATGTTGCTAGTTGATTCTTACAAAATAAGGCTATGAAATTAATAGACTAAAATTTGTCACCGAGACTTCTTGCTTGCCTCTTTCTCACCTAATCTAGCAGCCCCATCTTTTGGTTGTTAGATGACTTTTTCCAAAACACCACAAAATAAGAATTCTAGCTGATTTGTTTGGGTCCTTGAAAATTAATTTCCAAGGTATTCGTCCAGGAACTATCCCATCTCTAATAAATTTCTATGATTGACGCCGAAATTAGGGGAGAAATCTTCCTGCCATCACCCCTTTTTACCCTACTTTTCCAAAGGAAAAAAAAAAAAGAATCTTCTGAATAAATAGGTGGAATTTGTTTTTTGAAAATATATATTTTCACCCCTAATCATCTCTCTCTTACACAGACACAATCCTCAATCATCACTCTCCTTGGAATTTTCATGAAAGTTTTTTTCTAGGTAGTGAAACAAACCCTACCACAAGACTTTGAGTCAGAACATTGATCTAAAACATATCTCACCAACATGTCACCAAAGTTTAACAAACCCAACCAGCAATATATTTTCCAAGTATATACGTATTTGTATAATTGTAGTACAAGAAAGAAAAAGAAAAAAAAAAAAAAGGAAGAGCCATTCACACACCACCAAAGGATAGTTGTATCGATTTCAAATACCGTAACGGATTTCGGTGTACTTGGATTTGATCCATTTGAAGCTGCTTCTCAAGGAGGACTTGAACTTGCCTTCCGCTGCGAACACCTTGTATGATGCTACTCTCTTCTTCCTCTTGAGTTCTGGATCACTTGAGGTTGCAAACCCTTTATTGCTCGGGCCGTTGAAACTGTACGAATTCGATCGATCTTCGCTACCAAAAACCCCACCTGATAGAGAAGATGAATACTCCGGAAATGATCTACTCTTCTCCATGAGAAAGAGAGAGAAAAAGAGAGAGAAAGAGAGGATTCAATGGGTGTTCCTAGGTGGGGAGGATATAAGGGCTCAATGGGTCATTTCACAGTACATCTATCGAAAAAGATACAAAAGAAAGATGGTGGGAAGATAATGGGAGCTAGGGTTGGATTTAACCTAAGGAAAAATATAAAAGGGAGGTGGAAGGAAGATTCATGATGCACACCCAATGTAATGTTGGTGGGATGCGTTATGGGTCTTAGTCCTTATGGCTTTTTGGTGGTTTCCCTTTGGCTATAAATTGTAGATGACACGATTGGATTGGATTGGATTCGATGGAAGTCCTTCGAAACAACCTAAATCAAAATAGAAACAAAATTGGTGGGTAGACGATCCACATCTACGAAGCCCTTCAAAAATACATGATTACCAACCTTTTTAATTTTCTATTAGTATTTCGTTGGTTTTCTTTATTATTTGACCCAGATCGGTATTCGCCAAATCCGGATTTTGAACCACCAGATGGTCTATGAAAATAAAGTTTTTTTTTTTTTTTCTTTTATATGTGGGTTGGCTTCACGTGGCAATGGGCCCAAAGAAAGAATTTCCGAACAGCACTAGGAGTGGCGTGGGGCTAGAGGGAAAGTGGAGTTGTGTGTGGCCTACTTTTGCTTTTCCTTGTCGAACGCCTACCAAGCTTGATTTGACAACCCCTTTTGCAATTGCATCCTTGGGTCCAGCCATGTCTAACTAAAGTAGGTGCCCATCATGTTGATGCCCATCCCTTTCTTCACATCCAATGATTCTTTAACTTTGGCATTCTTCTGCAATCCTCCTGCAATTCAGCCCCTCTCATTCCCATGATATTTCTCTCTCTAGTACCACTGTTCTCATCCTCTCTCTTTGCGGCTAATGTCCTAACCTTCGATCTACGACGCTGAGCTGCCTGTTCGCTAACCACCGGTGTATGGGTCTAGGGCTCTCTCCATTCTCAAACCACCATTATTGGTTCTCTCTCTCTCCATCAAAATGACGAAGCTAAGAGGCTGAACCTCATCTTTCTGTCCGTGCATAGAAAACACAAGTTTTATGGGTCCCCAACATTGATCGTAACATTCTTCCAACTTTTGAGTTCCAACTATCGGCGTCTAACATTTTTAGAACCTCACATAAGATTAAGGCAGGTTAAAAGATAGAATGAGCTGTGAATGGCAGTTTTGATGTAGTGTTAGTAAACAATCTTAAAACATTGTGGCATGGGCCGTCAGCCCGGCCTTAAAACATTTGGGCTGACATGGACGGTCAGCCCATCCAAAACATTAGGGCTGACATAGGCGGTCAGCCCAGCCTTAAAAAAACGTAGCGCCTATGCTTCGTCAGCCCGGTTAGCCAATTCTCTAATACAACAATATCAATTCTCTAATAAAACAATTCCAATTCTCAACTACAACCGTCCGATTCAATATCAATTCTCTAATAAAACAATTCCAATTCTCAACTACAACCGTCCGATTCTCCACTGTATGTACCAGTCCCGTCCCTCTCATCCTCTAATAAATCCGGTCCCTCTCATTCTGTAATAAAACCGGCATAACAGACCTGTTCAGACCGGTACCAGTCCCTCTCAATATGCATGTTTATCTCTTATTTTATTTTAATTTCCTCCAAGTAATAGTTTTTCCGACCTCATGGAATGGACGACATATCGTATTGGGAGGGGTCCACGGACACCAACTTGCTAATGGTACGTTGTATGAGGTAAGAAGAGGGCATTTTATAAGGTGTGAGGCCCCAATCTCTTGCCTGACTTTTCAATGTGGGATAGATCGAAACGTTCCCGCAAAGAAGAAGATAAAAAAACGATGCGAGAAGAGCCCCATTTTCATGCAAAGAACTCCAAACGGCCCCTCAATATCTCTCTCTATAATCGTTGTAGAAAGTGCAAAACCATTTTTTTCCCTCTTTCAAACTCCTAACCTCCCTCCAATCTCTCTGATACGTACCTGCAAATCTCTCTCTCTCTCTTCTTTCCGCCAAAACTCACCTATCCCTACACCACGAACGCTCAAAGTCTCTCTCTTCCCCCCCCCCCCCCCTCAAAAAAAAAGAAAGAATAAAAAGTTTTACCAATCCACACCCATAAACATTCAAAGTCTCTCTCTATATACATAAGCTTTGTCTACGGTTAACCACCCCTCAAAATACAAAGGTTAAAGTTAAAAGTGGTTGTGATGGGTGTATTTATCAAAAATTACTGTTTATTTAAAAAATTATTTTTATAGATAATTTAACCTTTAAGCAAGGGCAAATTTGAAGTTTTTACAAAAGGGCAATGGCATTTTGGAAGTTAGTGTCTTAGAATTTTATTTGTAAGGTGCTTTTATCTTTTAGTAAAATTTTCTACTTTACCTTTTATGAAGATGACAAAGTACTCATTGTCGTGTAGTAATATTTACAAAATTGCGATTACTTAATGATAAAGATAGCACAAAAAATAATTTTTTTTAAAAAATGAACTATAAAATTAGTAAATCCACCCTTCACAACTCTCTCTATCTTTAACCTTCATAATATGAAGGGGTTGTAAAGTTTAGGTTATCATATATATATATATATATATATATATATATATATATATATATATATATTCTGTGTGTATATGCGTACACGAGAAGATATCACAAAAAGGTAAATTTCTTTAAAAAATACATCACAAAGTTAATAAGTTCACTATTTATAACTCATTCTATCATTAACCTTTGTATCACAACTTTTAAGAGCCAATTTGGGTACATAGATTTTAAGGCATAGATTCCTAATATCTTAGATATTGTCAAAATCCACCATTTGGATTGTTTAATGACTAGGATACTTAAAATTAAGAAACTCAAAATTATGGAAATAAGATCTACTATTTCAAATTTTTAGAGAGAGAAACTATCTCAATTTTTTATTGGTGGTATAAGACCAATGGGCTAGAAATGCAATCTTTTAAAATATTTCCATTGTATAAAAACTCAAGGGTTTAAATGCGTGAGTATCTCAATACAAAACCATAATACATATATGCTAGCATACAAACATGATTTATACACATTTGAATAATAAAATTCAACCCTAATAGGTCCCTTACAAATCCCTTACTCAAAAATACAATTAGTTCAATACAATATTCAAATATTCACAATGTACATCTTTACAACATATTGTATGACTTGTATTCTCAATTCCTCATTATATCAAAAATATAAGATAATTTCATCTTCATTTTTCTTCTTCATCATATATCATAATATCTCATACACATCATACACTAGATCATAATAATTCGATAAGATTTTAATTCGTATAAACAATAATGCATAGCATTAAAGTTCATATAGCAAGATTAAAGAACAATCTCAATATACACACAACATATTCAATTTAACCAATCATGAATCCATTTAATAACTGTAAATACATCAAATTAATATACAAACATACATGGGGAAACCATGGTTCGAACTCCTAGTGCCCGGGCCACGAAAGGCATTTTAATGACTTAATTTTATCTCATTGTCTAAGGCAAGGGTAATAATAATAACTCAAGGATATCAATCCAATAAGAAGCAAATGATCACTTTTATTTCATTTTATGGTGACCAAATAATGAGAGAGACATGTATCAAAATAACCCTTTCAAAGTTTGAGAAGGAAACTACAAAATAAGGAAGTTATGGTGAAACTACACCACCATGTGGTCCATAAGGGACCACATGAACGTTTCAATATTCAAAAAAGAATTCAAGGGACTATTTCATATGCTCAAATATGATGAAATAAACCTCTCATCAGTTGTATATTCTCGAGAAAAATTCCACAAAAATAAGATAAAAAAAGCAAGTTAAAACTACTTAAGATCATAGAGTAAGCAAGCTAGTCTACATATACCATGTGTAAGGACTACACTATTGCTTTGGGACTATTTAAATATCAAGTTTTCATGACAAAAAGTGAAGAAAGCTACTGTAAATTAAAAATTACAACAAGTTTTGATAATAAAAATGAGATAGGAATTAAAAATATACGAAGAAAAATCAATACCTCAATGAAGCAATAGTATGGGCTTGATCACATAAATAAGGAACTACTACATGTAAGAGTTTCAAATGAAAGCTCAAGGAAAAAGATAGTCTCATGGGTGACCACAATTTTGTCAAGGGCTCTCTCTCTCTCTCTCTCTCTCTCTCTCTCTCTCTCTCTTTCTCTTTGAAGTGAATACTCAAGTTAGGGTTATAATTGATCTCATAAGTTACTTTTATACTTAGATCATAAAAATGGATTTGATCTTGATCATTGATGCCTTAGATCAATGGCACATGAAAGACTTTTATCCAAGTCATTCATCCATATCTTATCACCAAGATCAATGGATGAGCTTCTGATACCCTTCACTCCTTAAAACCTAGGTTTATAGTCATTTTACCTTGAAGCCTTTAACTCCATGTTTTATTTCTCATTAAGTCCAAATTTATGTTTACATTTATGCCAATGGTTTTTGAATAATTGCTGAGAGTCAATAAAATATAAAGACATGAACATAAAGGTAATATGGGACATCCACACATGTGAATAACATATCTTATGACACCACCAATAGGATTTTAACAATACTAAAGTTTCACATGGGTTAAGCCTATAAGGTGGTGCCACATAAGATATACCCATATGTTACAAAATCATATGTGGACAATAATATGCATTAAAATAATTCTCAAAATCTCATGATTTCACACATGCCAAAAGTAGTACATATGAGCAAAAAAAAACATGTGACTTAAATCAAACTTAAGTTATAAAAATATATAATACTTTAAATAACAAGATAAGATGTTATAACATAATACCAACAAAAGAATTAATGACAAATAGGTCCTCACAATGATATGATGTCAGCATGATGTCATCCACGAGTAGGGAGGTGGAGGTGCCACCTGGCATCCCTATGGCAACTTGGGATCCATGTGGTATCCCCATTGGATGTCTTTGTTTGGTATTTACACCAAACAAATTTGAAAATCACATTTTTTATTGTTTAAAAATATCTAAATATTTCTTCAAAAATATCAAAAATTCTGTAAATGATTTCTCAACATTATTACATAGTTTCTCATCAATATAAAATCTTTTCTCATCAATCTTAGATTAATTTGGGCCAAAGGTAAATGAGATCTCTAGACTTATAACACTAGTCAGAGTCTTCCATTGGACTGACCCAAATGACGTTCAACCGGTGTCTCAAGTCGACCCAATGGACCTATGCTCCACAGTCTATAAAACGGATACATAATTAGTCACATCAAAATCGTTGAGTCAGAGCTTCCCATCACCCAGGGGATTACTAGTGCACCTCTATGGGACATGTTTCTATTCAAGTACAATGGTTCTCTCAAAGCACATATGCATTAGCTCTTCTAAGTCGGATAATATTATTGAAGAGTGGCTTTCCCATACGACTGTGGACGCATATGTCATGGAACGGTCTCTTATCAAGATACGGGCTCATGTCCCATGAGCCGACCATTCTATATAGGGCAAATACTTTTTAAATACTCGAATTCTATTATTCTCAATTGGATTCTCCAAACCCTGGCTTATCACATCAACTATGAGGCATTCTAATCAATATAGTCCTAACTGGGAGATGATCCTCACACCTCCCCGAGAGTCCACACTCTCAAACCTTATACTCTTATTGCCTCAAATACTCGGGGAATCTGGGCCCCAATGCTCCAAGCACCCAGATTCAGTCTTTCTCTAACTCCCATTGAGCATAAGATTCTTGGCTTTAAGGCCTTGAAAGGCCACATGGGCAACATTCTCTCACTTGACCTTTTGAGGCCTTATAAACGATTATTTCTCTCATTCTTATACACAATGATACCATAAAAATAATACTCATATCAAGTAATGGAGCAAGCATCAACAATCATGTTACCTTTCTCAATCTCATATCATGCACAAGCGTAAATCATTATATGTTCCATAAGCATAATCAATCAACATGGTCCATTAACATAATCAATAGTCATGAACTAATAAAAACAAGAGTGGTCAAACATACATAATCGCCAGAGCAAATTGTCATGACCTCTTTCTATATCTGGTGTGTGTCACATAAACCACAAATCACACTTTAAATGTCATGTTCGATCTCCTTCATCCACGTTCAAATATCATGTAGTTTATGTGTCAACATTTCACATTGTACTCATACTGATGCTTTGACATACTACTAACCTACTATGTGCTAATTGCGGAACTAATCATCATCTTCAACAATCACATATTCTAATAATGCAATGGGTATCCCTAAAAGAAAAGAAATATGGGAACATATGACATGGAAAAGAGTACAAAACTTGTATGGGCAGAATGGTTAACAAGATATATGTTATGTGCTATAGTCTTTCTATCACCAATCTTATGTATCTCTTATGTATTCTCAAGTTTCCTAATCACTTTTATACAAACTTTTATGTACATGTTCATGATAATTTATGTTCATAAAGATTGACATATATGTTCACATCTATCTTCTTACTTACGCTCTCAACATTTATTCATGCGCTCAAAAGTTCACAACTATATGTACATATCAATTCTCAAGTAACACGGATTTTTTACTTGAACAAAAGTTCATTAAAATCATGCTTTAATCTCATGTATCGTTCTCCAAGTTTCTTTAGTCACGAATTGGTACCTTATCGATTCAAAACCAAGGTGTGGGAGTAGTACTTAGACTTTCAAGAATTTCACCATTCAATACATTCAATCTCTTATTGATATTGCACTCGGATTAGATGGCTAGCAGGTGTCATCATGAACATATTAATTAGAGTCAATCTCAAGATTAAGAGAGGATCAATTATACATGTCTGAGTGACCTAGCACATTATAAGTTCAAATCAATTAGGACAATATCTCATGATAAACAACCAATTGTATTAAGTCATATGCATACAGTCCATGCATAGATAGTCACTATCAATGTGATTAGCATGTCCTTATCATCATATAATCATATCATAATCTACATATAAATATATAGCTCTATATAAGGTCTCACATGCTATTAAAAACATTTTCAAGTGGTTCATGTGTACTCCACTAAAAGGCCTATTAGCCTTTTAGAGATCTGTAGAGGCTATCTAGTGGATCATCTATGTGAAAGTAAATGCATATGATCACCTTAGCATGAAATGCATATATAGACAGCTGAAGATTTATTACCATAATGTCACACAATTAATCATTAAAAATTTAAAAGTCTAACAAAGAGATGTCTCACAACTCTAACAAGTGACATGTCTTTAAGTGACTTAAAATTTCTCACTGTGGCAGTAAATAAAAACAATAATACTTATAATGCAGCAGAAGAAAAAGACCATGGGTTCACTAAATGATCAATTTTCAAATAAGAGGTCAAACACTCCTTTCGGCTTTTATTTATAAATCATTCTTATTCAATGTCTCTTCCAACTTTCTCATAAGTAAAATTAATTTGATATATAAGTGTTTCCAAAATCAATACCAAGGTTCTCTCTTTGAGAATGGTTTTACTACTTAGACTTACTAAAGATGCTCCCACTGAAACCAGCAAGGTTTTCTTTCAAAATAACTTGAATTTATGTCTTGGAAATGAGTCTATTTTTAAATAAAAAATTAAAGGTTTTTTAAAAAAACTATATTCAAAGATTGATGACTATGAGATACTCTAAAATATTATGATACATGGTTATGTAGTCATGCCATAATATTAAAAGAACCTATTTAAGGGTGATCTTCCAAAATGGACGAAGCATGGAATTTAGCATGGTCATAACTCTTTAATAGAGAGACAATACAAAGTAGCAATACACAAAATGAGGTAGAAAACCCTTTAGGTTTATAACATCATCTTGTGCTAAAAAATTTTAAATATAGAAATCTTCGCTCAGAAGAACAAATGTTTAAGATAAAATCTCTTTCATCACATTTTCTTAATTATTACAATTCATACTCAAGATACATTTTGGTTCGATTGATCTCAATTTTCGAAATAGTGAAAAACATGCTACTATAAAGGAAAATGTTATCTCATATATGAAAATCCTTTTTCATGACCATTGAGCCTAGCGTGCCATGTAATAATCATCATATGACATTCATAACATAATACCACATTCACTTATTCACATACGAATTATGGAGGGATCATACATTACTAAGTACTCACAATATGATACTATAATACATCACATTATCTCATCATTTAGGAAAGCTCAAAATAATGAAGCATGTAGATTGAGGTACCATAAGGAGTAGTCAATGTCATATTCATGATACATCTCATGAGTTCTCAAATCATGAAGCAACTCACAAATAATAAACATTTCTCATATCTCATAATTCTTAAGCAACTACAAGTACAATCTTTACACATGTCATATATCTTGAATTAGTCATATCTATAGGATCGGTAATTTAAATCATAGATCATAGATTTAGAATCAAATTACTTAAGTGTATGCTATATGTCTTAAGCTTATATAAGAGTGGACATAAGCATTCAAAATCTCAATATGTAAGTATCGGCCTAATTCAAGTTTATAGCTTATGTGAGGAGTCCAAGCCTTCCAATTATTAAACTTATATAACACACCAAGATATTCTACAAAAAATTGCTCACATGATATCATAAAACCAAAATAGTTGTTCTCAAATAAATGAATTCTCAATATATTAAAATCATGTTCATAAGTAAAAGAAGTTGTACTTTATGATTTTAAAGAGATCAAGTCATAATGTGCCAATACCTTTGTCTTCGATCTGTGATTTGGTTTCACCTTTTACTTCTTTCTTTTATAACTATGATCATTGTTTTATCTATCCACATGTGTCTTTAGTCTTGTTGTCAACTTCATTATACATTATCCGGGGCTAGCCCAGATCCAGACCAATCGAGTATTAAACTTAACACTCACGATTCGATGGGGTTTATATAACCCTCCCACTGATTTAAAATACCTTAATAACTCACAAGGACTTTCAACAACTTATACTTCATAGTGGAATTACAAAAAAAATACAGCACACATGCCCTTCTCACATATTCGATATAGGAAATAATGTTTTTCTGGTTTTCAGGATGAGTACGGTCCAATTCAATGGGCATAACTTTAAATTTACACATCATTTAATCATGAGACTTGTTCTTAAATAAAGTAAACTCAAAATTAGGCAATTTTCATTTTGAAAGTAGCATTGAATAATGGCTTGAAGTGGATCAAACAACATGATTATCATAGAGTCAACTTTTGTTTTGTATAGCAAAAATTACAATATGATATCCCTCAAGTAAAACGACCGTAATTTTCCAAATACGGGGAATTATCCAATGAGCCCAAATGTATATTTAAATTAGACTCGATTCCTCAAAAGTACAATGTGGTCCTAACTCATTCCCATAAGTTTTGATTTATCAAAACCCCCATTGAAAAAGGTATAAAGTTCTTGGAAATGTCTTTCTCAAATTTAAACGGTAAATAACTTTCAAAATATACACAATATGGTCATGAGACTTTTTCCATGTGAAAATACTCTCAATGACACAATATTACCAATTATTATTCTCTTATATAAAGTATTGAATGCCCTACCATTCTCTCATAAATATACAACAATTTTGAAAAATATTCATTCACAGTTCTCAAGCCAATGACACTTTCAATTCTAAAATTCAAAGCATATACATCATGGCAATCATGATCAAGTATTTATGCAATTTAAAAATTAAATTATATACAATATAGGAGGACTAAGGGACCATATTAGAGCCCTGCTCTGATACCATTTGTTGGTGGTATAAGACCAATGGGCTAGAAATGCAATCTTTTTAAATTTTTCCATTGTATAAAAACTCAAGGGTTTAAATGCATGAATATCTCAATACAAAACAATAATATATATATTCCAGCCTACAAATATGGTTTATACACATTTGAATAATAAAATTCAACCCTAATAAGTCCTTTACAAATCCCTTACTCAAAACTATAATTAGCTCAATACAATATTCAAATATTCACAATGTATATCTCTACAACATATTGCATTACTTGCACTCGCAATTCTTCATTTTATCAAAATTATATGATAATTTCATCTTCATTCTTCATCCTCATTATATATCATCATGTCTCATACACAACATACACTAGATCATAATAATTTAATAAGATTTCAATTCACATAAACAATAATGCATAGCATTAAAGTTCATACCGCAAGATTGAAAAACAATCTCAATATACACACAACATACTCAATTTAACCAATTAAGAATTCATTTAATAACTGTAAATACATCAAATTAATATGCAAACATACATGGGGAGACCATGATTCGAACCCCTTATGCCTGGGCTACAAAAGCGCATTTTAAGAACTTAATTTTGTCTCATTATCTGAGACACGTGTGATAATAATAACTCAATGAGATCAATGAAATAGGAAGCAAATGATCACTTTTATTTCACTTAATGAGGATCAAATCATGAGAGAGACATGTATCAAAATAACTCTTTAAAGTTTGAGAAGGATACTATATAAAATAAGGAAGTTATGGGGAAACTACATCATGTGGTCCATAAGGGACCACACGAACTTTTCAACAATAAAAAATAAACTCAATGGACTATTTTATATACTCAATGGAAGTCCTTATTTGTTATTTATGTTAAACAATTTTGAAAATCACATTTTTTATTGTTTAAAAAAATCTGAAAAATTCTTCAAAATTCTCTAAATGGTTTCTAAACATTATTTCACAATTTTTCATCAACATAAAATCTTTTTTCATCAATCTTAAATTAATTTGGGCCAAAAGTAAATAAGATCTCTAGACTTATAACACTAGTCGGAGTCTTCCATTGGGCTAACCCGAATGACGTTCAACCGATGTCTCAAGCTGATCCAATGGACCTATGTTCTACAGTCTATGGCAGAGACACATAATTGGTCACATCAAAGTCGCTGAGCCAGAGCTTCCCGTCACCGGGGGTTCAATAGATTACTAGTGCACCATGTGGGACATGTTCCTATTCAAATATAGGCGTCCTCTCAAAGTACATATGTATTAGCTCTTCTAAATCGGATTATACTGTAGAAGAGTGGCTTCCCCATGTGACTATGGGTGCACATGTCATGGAACGGTCTAGTGTCAGGATACGGGCTTATGTCCCATGAACCGACCATTCTATACAGGGCGAATACTCTGTTAAATACTCCGATTCTATTATTTTCGATTGGATTTTTCAAGCCCTGACTTATCACATCAACTATAAGGCATTCTAGTCAATATAGTTATAACTGGGAGGTGACCCTCACACTTCCCTGAGTGTTCACACTCTCAAAACTTATACTTTCATTGCCTCAAATACTCGAGGTACATGAATTTGGGCCCTAGTACGTCAAGCACCCAGATTCAGTCTCTCTCTAACTCCCACTGAGCATAAGACTCTTAGCTTTAAGTCCTTGAAAAGCCATATAGCCAACAATTTTAACTTTTAGTGAGAGAAAGTATGTTAAAAGTTTAGAGATAGAAAGTATGTTAAAATTTTAGAGGGAGAAAGTACAAAAAATTTTTAGATAAATAAACTATCTCAAATTTTTAGTTTTTAAGAGAAACTATCAGATTGTAGAGAGAGAGAAAGTACATGCAAATTTTTAGGGAGAAAAACTATCTCAATTTTTTGGGAGAGAAACTATTTCAAAATTTTTAAAGAAAGAAACAATCTCTTATTTTAATTTTTATAGAGAAAAACTATATCAAACTTTAGAGAGAGTACCTAAAGACATTTAGAATAGAAACTATCTCAAAAAAAATTAGAGAGTGAACCTATATCCAATCTTAAGTTTTAGAGAGACAAAGTTTTCTTAAAATTGTAGAGAGAGAAAGTATTCTTAAACTTTTAGAGAGAATCTATAATAAATTTTAGAAAGAGAAATAGCCCAAAAAATTAGAGAAAGAAATATCTCTTTTTTTCAGAGATAGAAACTATCTCGAATTTTGAGTTTTAGAGAGAAATTATATTGAATTTTAGAAAGAGAAAATATATTAAAATTTTAGAAATAGAAATTATGTCAAATTTTAAAGAGAGAAATTACCTAAAAAATTTAGAGAGATAAACTCTCGCAAAATTTTTAGACTGAGATACTATCGCAAAATTTTTGTTTTAGAGAGAAAAAATATATTAAATTTTTTTAGAGAAACTATATCGAATTTTAAATAGAAAAAGTACATGAGCTTTTTTGAGAGAGAAACTATCTCAAACTTGAAGTTAGAGAGTAAAAGCATCTTAAAATTTATAAGAGTAACTATATCAAATTTTAGAGTGAGAAAGCACATAAAAGTTTTTAGAAAAAAAAAAAGAACTATCTCAAAATTTTTGGAGAGAAATTATCTCAAATTTTAGCTTTTATAAAGTGAAAATATTTTAAAATTTGAGAGAAAAGCTATATCATATTTTTGAGAGAGAAAATACTCAAAATTATTGAAGAGGAGAACTATCTCAAGTTTTAAGTTTTGGAGAGAGTATCTTCAAAGTTTAGAAAAGAGACAAATCATATCAAATTTTTGAGAGAGAAACTATCTTAAAATTTTTATAGTTACACTATCCCAAATTTTGAGTTTTAGAGAGAGAAAGTATATAAAATTTTTTTAGAGAGAAATTGTATCAAGTTTTGTTACCAAACAAAGGACATAGAAGTGATTGCAAGAAATCCATCATTTTTGTGTAGTTTATCCAAACAAAAGATTTGAAGAATCCATGATAAAAATCCTTGATGTTGAAAATCTATAGATTTTTTAGGATTTCAAATATCTAAGATTCCTAATTTCCTCGTATCCAAACGGGCCCTAAGGGTATATAGGATTGTATACAATGCTCACAACTAAGCTACACCACTTGTAGGTATAGACCCTTAAAATCCTCAACATTTTTGGATACTTAAATACCCTTGTATTGTAATACACATTTTTTCAAGCAATGGTACTTTTGGTCATTTAGAGGGGTAGAATGGATATTTTTATAAGAAAATAATGGTATTCTATAGTAGTTAAAAAATAATCGGATGTCAAATAAAAAGAAATTGTTATCCAATAAAAATATAGTTTTTCAAATACCAATTGTAATAAATACCAAGCCTGTTTTATTTTCTTATAAAGTCGTTTGGGGGTTAAAGTCTATTTTTCTTTCTGTGATTCTCTCCCTCAACAAGAAGGGGACAACTACGCAATTAATGCTCTCTCTCACACCTTGCTATGTGTTTCTCCCACTAACCTTGATGCAACCGCAAATCCACGAGCAGAAGAATGGAGCAAACCATAATGGTGAATTAATGATCTATTTGCTTTCCTATTCTCTTCTCCCTTTTAACAAGAGATCCAAGCTAGTAAACCCTCATGGTGAATTAAAGATCTCCTAGCTTCCCTCTTCTATTCTCCCTTTTAACGAGAGACTCAAGCTCCTATTAATGTTGTTCTTCTTCTCTCATCTTCTCTACTTTATTTGAGCTTCCTCTTTTACTTATGTTTTGAAGGTATGATGAGAGTCTGCCTTTGGTTTGAAAACAGAGATAGCGAGAGAGAGAGAGAGAGAGAGAGAGAGAGGGGGGGGAGGAACTTGGTCATTCTCGAGAGAGACAAACAGGCTTTAGTCCAACCTGCTATAAAACTTCTGTGAGAAAATAGAAACTCGAGCGGTTCTCTCCTTCAAAATTTCTTTGTGGCAGTTGATTTTCCTTTAAAGATTTTGAGTTGAAGTAGTTTAAAGAGAGGGTAGATTTGGGATTTATGATGTAGAGATAGAGAGAGTAGATTTGGGGTTTATGAGGTAGAGAGAAAGAGAGCAGATTTGGTGTTTTTGAGGTAGAAAAAGAGAGAGAGAGTAGATTTGGGGTTTATGAGGGAGAGAGAGAATAAATTTGGGTTTTAGAAGTAGAGAAAGATAGAGAGCATAGATTTTTTGAAGTTTCACGGTGCGGGTTGTTGAGTCACAAGGTAAGGAGCCACACTTTCATAAATAAAAATTCAAGTCTAACTTGTAAAAAATTTTACGGTAATTTTTACCTTGATACTGCAAAATTTTTTATTTCAATCTACAAATCAAGTAAAATCTTATGGTTATTCAAATGGTTCAAATCTATGTCACGAGAATTTTGGATTGCGATCCAAAAATATTGCAGTTTTGGGTACATCCAAACTAATACTAATGCACCATGTGGGTGATGTTACACACCATAACAGTGATGTCATTGTCCACTATTGTTCATAAATGTTTTTGTTTCTATTAGAAATTTCTATTTTACAGTTGATTAATTACTTAAAATACCCCTAGATAAAAAGTTATTATATTATAGGATAAGGGTATCCAAGTGTCAAAAAATATTGAAGACTTTAAGGGTATACACCACAAGTGGTGTAGCATAACAAAACCATATATATATATATATATATATAAGCATATAGAAAACGCCTATAGGTGAAGTTCTACAGTACTTCACCTATACCTCATCACTGTCTAAACCACATCACATGATCACAGTTTTTTGTAGTATTTAAATTTTTATAATTTTTGAACGAATCAGATTTATCTAAAATTTGGGGCGTGTGTACATATGACTAAGTCTCACGAAAATAAACTATTAAAAAATAATAGTCATAAAATAAAATGATGAAATTAGCTTGAAACTTTAGAGGGGTATTTTACATAATTTTTATCATTCAAATTATTTTTTTATATATTTTATTCATGTGCATCTCACTAAGGTGCATACTCTTACAAAATTTCAAATCATTATGATTTGTAAAAAAGCTATTAAAATTCAAATACTATCAGACATCTGTGACCGTGTGATAAACTTTAAATTTTGTATTTGGTATCAGAGCCAAATTCTGTAAAAAATTTACAATTTTGATAGTATAACTATCCCAAGTCGTTGTGACCCAAAGATCACCATTAACCGCCAAGAAAGGTTAAGAGAGGTGTAGGGACGGTTTCCAGTTGACTCGGATAACAGTTATAAGGTCAAAATAGTAAATTTTATTAGGACGCTATCAAATTGGACATCTTCTTCTAACACTCTTTGAGTAAACAATAAAGAAGAGGTTATCATTGACAATATCGAAAAAAAAATCCAAAATTGGAATATTCCAAAAGTTCTTGTAACAGATGTTTATAGAAGAGGGCCTTTTGAGTTCAAAAGATGTTTTTCTATCAAAACAATGGAAAAAATTATTTCTGTCATGGAAATCCAATATAGTTTCCAACTTTTATCTTCAAAGATGATTGAGGAATACAAAAGGAAAGATTTTTACTATTTACATATTGGTCTATTTACATATTGGTCTTGTTCAGATCGCTGACAAGCCCTTAACCAGAACATATTTAAATAATTATGTTTCACTTAGCTTAAGGGATAATAGGCACAGAAGATTCACTGATTCTTTATTAGAAATCGTTGAGTCAAGTCTTTGCAATGACCCTATCTATTTAAATTGTTTCTCAAATTTTTCTGTGGCCTTATCTGATCCTAATTTGTTAAAAGTTTTAACTCTAAATCTAAAAACTCAATGTTTTGATTTGGATCCAGCATCACATTAGCCTTTGTCTATAGGATATGTTATAAAGTTATGAACACTCTTTGCTCGATTGCTAGGCAAATCGATACAAAAGGTCAAACCATTTTTTTTCAAACAAACATGGATAAATCTAACCTTGTTATACCTAAGGCGATATCCTGGACACAGGTAAATTACTTAAGAACTGGTCTATTCAGTCAGAAGGACAACTTAAGATTCCTAAAAATAGAGAACCTGAACAAATAATTGAATACCTAGATAGACAGATTGAAATACAATTTCCATCATCTACAAGAACTAGATTAAATATGTCTAATCCTCTTAATAGAGTTCCACCTAGGACTTCAACATCCTTTGTTCCCCAGTAAGATTATGAAGAGCCCATAATGAAAGAATTATTATAGAAGGGCTTAGGAAGGCTTCTAACCAGGTCCAACATCCAGTATATAGGGTTAATACTCCTAGTTCTTCCCATACCAAACTTGAAGAACCTACCCCTTCGGACGTTGATTTTGATCTCTTCACTATGCCATCTCAAGACAAGTTCTTTATAGATAAAGAATGGATTAAAAAGGATTTTTTGTCAGAAGGAAATAATCAAATAAGGGAATGGCTTTTTCAAGAGTTTAAAGAAGAATTAAAAAATGCTTTCCATAAAAAATGTAATGAATTCATAATAGAACATAAAAAGAATGTAAAATTTTTTAAATGGCTAAAATATATTCTTAAAATGAAAAGAGTTCAAGTCCTAGAATTTGAGATCAATATGACTGAAAAATCTTTTCAGACCTTCCATACAATTAAAGGTGAAACAATTGAATCAATCCATCCATCTGAAACTAATTTGCAGTTAAAAGGAGAAAAACTCGAAAGTAAGGCCTCACCCTTTAAATTAGGATCCAAAGAAAACTGATAAGGTTGTAGGAATACCACATATTATAAAACAAAATAATTACACCAATCTCTTCCTACAAACTATAGGTAAGCAAACTACCAGGATTGAAAATGCCCTCAACTGTCTAAAACCTATGAAATATGAAAAGAAACAAGAAAACTGTAAAGAAGTAGTGTTATTCAAACCTCCACCAAATATAGAAATAAGAAAGTTCAGCTTGTAAGGAATGAAGAAAAAGGAAGACAACAAAGAGCTAGTTGATGAATTACTCAAACGATTGTCAAAATTAGATATTAATAAGGGAAGACCTTCCCTTGTTTTAGAATTACAGGTCTTACAAAAAGATCAAAGTTATACAGACCAAGAAATTTCTCAAATAAAAAATGCTTTTAAAGTAGAAAGCTTATATATTAACAGGATAGATTATGGACGAAAAACTAGATCAGTTTCTCAAACTAGGATGTATTATCCTCGATCCACTTTTGTAGATCTCCAAATAGAAGAAATTATTTCTAGTTCAATCTCCAACTCTAGAAGATCTATTGTTAATTGGAACATTGACGGTTTGTCTGAAAACCAAATTCTCGACCTAATGAAACATATGACTATGTATGTCACCGCTTGTAAGCATAGTGGAAATACAGATCATGAAATTGCCAAGGCCATCATATGTTGCTTTACATGATGGCTTCGTGGATGGTGGAATTTCCATATGAACGAATCTGTTAAGGATCAGATCCTTAATGTTACTCAACAATGCTTGTTAAGAGGGAAGTTGGGCCTAGGCAAGTCCTTGAAACTGTAGAGAATGAAGATGATGAAGTAAATATCCTTATTTATACTATTACTCTCCACTTTGTTAGTAATACTACTCTTTTAGCAGCAAGATTGGAAGATTTATTATCCAATCTTTGTTGCCCTACTCTGTCGCATTTTAAAAGGTACAAAGCTATGTTCTTTTCTAGGTTGCTTTCTAAGGAAGACAGTAAACCTGATCATTGAAAAGAAAAATTCATTTATGGACTTCCTAACCTCCTTGCTGAAAAAGTTAAAACAAGACCTAATAAGCATAATGGACTCATTCCTTTTTCCCAATATACATTAGGAGAATTATTTGCTGAAATTTGCGTTGAAAGTCTAGCCTTATGTATAGACCTTATACTTAAAAGACAATTAGAAAAGCGACGAATGATTGGGAAGATGGAGTTAGGTGATTTTTGTGAACAATTTGGTTATAATACTTTACCATCTTCAAAACCCTCTTCAAAAGATAAAATTAAGCATTCTCATAAATCTAGATTTAATTTATCTATGAAAAGGAAAACAAATTTCCTAAAAAGTTCATCTAAGATCATCCCTTCATGAATCGCCCCTTCAAACACAAAAGGCAAAAGAAACTACCTGTCTGTTACAATTATGGAAAGGTAGGACGTTACAAAAATAAATGTAGAATGAAGAAAAAGATAAATGCACTTGAAATAGATGATGATATTAAAAAAAAAAAATTTGATATTCTCCTAATAAGAGAAGTTACTTTTGATATTCTCCTAATAAGAGAAGTTACTTCTGATAGTTCTAGTAATTCAGAAGAAGAGATACTAATTGGAGAAATTAATGATGAAGAATTTATTATTTCAAGTTCTGATTTTGATTACGGAGATGATAATGAAATTGATGACTCATGACAATGTAATTTTTACAAAGCCATCATAAGTATGAACATTTTAAACTTAAATACACTTACAAAAGAAGAAAGTCTGATTATTGATCTAATTAATAAAATTAGTGACCCAGAGGCTAAAAAAGAAGCCTTAGTGCAATATATCAACATGGCCAAAAATCCATCCAGGCCTACCACTCTTAAACCCTCCCTTATTCCAACAAGAGAGGAGTACAATTTTCATGATATTATTAAAAGAGTTCAAGACAGAACCCAAACAAATAGGGAACCTTCTATCCCTGAATCAAAACATGAAATTAATGAAGTTCATAATGAACTGATAACCTTGAAAATTAGGGTTCAAATTTTAGAATTGACTAATATTACTTCTGATAGAGAAAAATATCTTAACAACGAAAACAATGAAATCAAATTTAATAACTTGATAAATGATTATCACCATGATCCTCAACCACCTGAAGTAGAAGATACACTCCCAAAAGTTTTAAATAATGAGGAAGGTGATGAGGAGTGTAACCTTAAAGAAAAAACTAAGATCCAGAGTTTTGAATACATAAACCTCCATGATAAGGTAATAACCTAAAGATGGTTCACTATTGTAAACATAGTAGTACAAAAGGAATACAGTTTTCAAACTACTGCTCTGATTGATTATGGGGCTGATCTAAATTTTATTAATGAAGGATTGGTGCCTACGAACTATTTCAGGAAAACTACCCAAGTTTTAAATACCGCCTAAGGTAGCAAAATGCTAATTAATTACAAACTTTCTGATAATGTTGTTTGTAACAATGGGGCCTTCTTTACCTTTCCTTTTATTATGGTTAAAGGATCAAGTCAATCAGTTATTCTTGGAACGCCTTTTTTAAATATGCTATACCCAATAAAATTGATGATACAGGGATAGCTGCCACTATTGAAGGACATTAATTAAAAATTTGACTTCATTGATAAACCTAGAATATGAGATAAATAATATAAAATATAAAATATCTACTAAAGAAAATTTTATGTTCTCTTTAAAAGAAGAAATCAAATATAAAACAATTGAAGAAAAACTACTATCTTAAAAAATCCAACATGAAATTAGTAAGTTTAAAACAACACTTGAAAAAGAAATTTGTCAATGCCTTTTAGAATAGGAAACAACACATCGTGGAACTCGCTTATGAACCAGATTTTAATGAGCAAAAAATTCCAACCAAAGCACGGCCTATTCAAATGAATAGTAGGCTTTTAGATATTTATAAAACGAAGATTCAAGATTTTCTTGTTAAAAAATTGATCCTAAAAAGCTCCTCACCATGGTTGCTCAGCCTTTTATCTTGAAAAGGCTTCTAAAATTGAAAGTGGAGCTTCTCGATTAGTTGTAAACTATAAACCTTTGAGTAAAGCATTAAGATGGATAAAATATCCAATCCCAAACAAGCATGATCTCCTTAATAGGCTTGTCAATGCCAGTATCTTCTCAAAATTTGATCTAGAATCTGGATATTAACAAATCTAAATAGAAGAAACATATAGATATAAAAGAACTTTTAATGTCCCCTTTGGGCGTTATGAATGGAATGTTATGCCATTTGGTTTAAAAAACGCACCATCCGAATTTCAAAACATTATGAATGAAATATTTAATCCTTTCACTAAGTTTATGATAGTCTATATTGATGATGTGTTCGTCTTCTCCGAGTCTATTGAACAACATTAGAAGCATTTAAAGGTTTTCCATAAAGCTATTAAAAATGCTAGCTTAGTAGTCTCAGCAAAAAAGCTTAACTTTTCCAAAACAAAATCAGATTTCTTGGCCACAACATCTATCAGAGAAGAATTGTCCCTATTGATAGGGCAATTCAATTTGATGATAACCTTCCTGATATCATAAAAGATAAGAAAGAACTCCAAAGATTCATTGGATGTTTAAATTATATTTCTGATTTTTATAAAGACATTGCCCTAGATGCTAAAATTTTGCTCCAACGGCTTAAGAAAAACCATTCGGATTGGATTGATTTGGTCCGATGCCTCGATCTCGCCTCCTTGGATCTAGGTGATCGGGTGACATGGGTCTTGGGTTCAGAAGACCCGGACTTGAGATCTCTTTCTCGGGAGCCTTGTTCACAGAGCAAGGGCAGGTGCCCAAATAATGAGAGAGGAATTTTCTTCATGATGTGGGGACCAACCTCACCTGGGTCCATGACTTACTCGGGCTAACTAGCGCAACGCCCTCTTTGATCACAACAGAAAGCCCCTCAGCTGCTTCAGTTGGTTCGGAATCGCGTCCCATGACCTGCAATCTCCTTGCTTTCTGCACGACACTATCATGGTTAACTTGCAAGACAAGTGAGCCGAAGGACCCACCTTTGTCTTAAGGCAATGCACATTCATATGGCAGAGAAGATGAGAAGTTATGGTGATGAAGAAGAAGGATCGAATAAATAAAGAAAAGAGAAGAGGACTTGATAAGGGGACGAGACTAGCATGATAGTTGGACAGTACAGTGACCGACTCGGAGTGGTAGCAAGATCGGCATAGTAACCAAGGTTGATATGACTGTCCTAATCTGGTTTGACAGCAAGACGGACATGGTACTTAGGACCAGCATGGCAGCAATACTGCTTGACAGCCAAACCGCTATGACAGTGCTAGACTGAGTTTGTCCTTTAGTCAAGCAAGAATGAGGAGAAAAGGGAAGAAAACAGAATGAAGCGAAAGGTGCATGCAACAAACTTCTGACTATGTTAGGCATCGAGCGCACGAAAGAAGCTTGCGGACAGCAATAGGCACCGAGCGCACGAAAGAAGCCTGCGGACAACGATAGGCACCGAGCACACAAAAGAAGCCTGCAGACTGCGATAGGCATTGTCATGACATGGGGGACGATAGGCATCGCCGTCTGTGATAAGAACAAGGCTTAAGAGAGAAGCTCGCGGATGGCGATAGGCATCACCGCGACCCTTCGTGGGCAGCGACAGGCATCATCGTTGCGATAGGCGCGGGATGAAAGAGAAGCCTATGGACGGCGATAGGTATTACCGCAACCCTTCGTGGGCGGCGATCGGCATTGCCATCTGTGATAGGTGCGCAAAAGAATGAGACCCTTCGGGCGGCAATAGGCATCGCCGTCTGTGCTTACGCGGGATGCTGAGGATACGCCTGTGGATAGCTATGAGCAGCACCATCTACAAACTTCGTTGAGAGAGAGAGACGAATGAAGACAGGGGGAAAGAAACTCAAGCATGGCGCTGCCATCTCCATGCATGACTTGCAAAACCACAGGAAAGGAAAGAATGAAAGAGGCATACAAGGCACTGCCACTATCGTGCATGGCCTATGAGAAAAACTCAAATGAAGGAGAAAAAAGAGAAGAAGAGACGAAAGAAGAGAAGAGAGAGAAAGAGATTTATCTAAAGCCCAAGGGTACTGACCTAAAAGTTCTCTTTGCTTTCTGTCTCTCTCAAAACTTGACCCAACAATAAAAACAAATGGAAACTTTGTTAAGCAAAGTTCCCTAGTATAATGATAGTACGTGATATATATAGAGTTTTGCCCAAACATGGGTGGATTGATCAAAATTAAACCTAATTTCTAAAAATTAATATTTAATAGAATTAAATAAAATAAGAAAATAGGGTACAAAATGACTGATTTGCCCTTTCCTAACAATTGGAAAAATTCTAGAATAGTCCCTGCTACTGCCCTAAAACGTGTGTGATCTTTCATGGATGATCTGGGGTTGCTCTGGTGCTCATTTTTCTGAAATATCATTATTTCCTTGTAGGGCTCAGCATGGCGATCGATTTGATACTAACTTTGAGCCATGGATTGTGTTTTTAAGCCACGATCATGTGACTTGAAATTTGAATGAATCTTGCAAACTTTAGATCAATAGTGTGCTCATTCCTTAATTTTTCTTTATGATTTCTTAGATGTATTACACTGAGCATGCCATCACAATCGCGTGGCAACAAACACAGCTCGATTTCGGGCCCGGACAAAGATTTCACAACTTTTGAGTTTTAGCCAGAATCTAGAATTCCGACGCCAGAATTTTCAACCACTTCAAGCATCATGTGTGAAATCGAACCATTTATCATGCACAGGGCTCGGACCAGTGATAGCCATAAGCCTTACGTTCGATCTGGTTCGCAAGCGTCGTGATTTGGCCGCTTGAGCAAGGCGTGTCGCTGTTGATTTTTCTGCAACTTTCTTCATGGATCACCAACTTCTCTCTAGCCTTTTTTCGCGCTCGGACGTCATCACGGGGCTTGCCACATATTAAAATGCTCGTCTTGACGAGACAAACACGTTCACAAAATTTGAGCATGATCCGACTCGGGAAGAGTTAGATATGAGTATCGCAAGTCACTATTCGTGATTGTCCCTTTAATGGAGTTTAGTTGCAGGGTATGTGGCTCTTCCTATTTCGATCTTTTACCCATAACTTCTTCTTAGAGTGTCCGTTTAAGCTGAAATTTTATCCCTGAAGGTTTTCAACCATTTCGGATCCAATGGTTGTAGTTCTACGACCGTTTGATGCTCCAAAAGTAGGGATCCAATTATAAGGGTCCGTTTCAAGGTGCAAGAGGTTGATTCTGCCGAAATTGCTTCTCAATTTGTACTGCCTTAAACATGTCAAATTGTGATGAAACTTGGCAAGAGACTTTTAAGAGTCTTAATGAAGATCTTGACCAATTCTGGGGCCATTCTGAGACTGTCAAAGTTTTCACTATTTGTCAGGCTTTATTGACCGATTGCTCTATTTTATTCCACATCGGGGACCATGTAATGTTGTAACTAGGATGCTCAGACATTTGGATGCAATGTACAAGTCCATCCGTGGAGACTTTAGGGGGAGAAGATACTATGAAGGATCTTTTACTCATCGCTCTCTCCCTCAAGGGACTATTTGCGATTCTGACAACTGAGGATTTTGTATGGACCTCGTTGGTCAGAATCGGGTCTATCTGGTGGCCAAGTGCTATGAGCCTTTGGTATGCATTGTTTGCTCATACACCAGGTTTACCTTTAACAATCAAGGTACCTCTATGGGCCCTCATCCTACAGGGTCCAATCGGGGGCTTTTTGTTGGCCTGTCCCAAAAGTCTGAGCCTATCGACTAGGGAGGGATTTTTGCGAGGCGGCCTCATGGTGAGGCATCACCTTGAAGTCTCTGGTAGGTTTCACCTTGGATTGTCAATATCTTCCCTTCGTGAGTGTCTTTAGCATTTTGGAGGGATCTTTCGATCATTGTCCTCGCCCTCAAGGACTTCTTGTTTTTGGAGGGATCTTTCGGTCATCATCCTCACCCTCAGAGACCCTTTTTTATTTTGGAGTTTGGGAGATCTTGTGAGGCTCTCACTCCCTGGTGAGCCATCTTGTGTTGTGATTGGATCTTGACAGCTGAGGATTTTGTGTGGACCTCGTTAGCCAGGATTATGCCTATTTGGCAATTGGGTGCCAATTGAGGCTGTGATACTGCGTCAACCTTCTTATTGGTCCAAGCGTCTTTTGCTGATTTTCACTTGGACTTGGGAAACGGCACTGTGGAGATGGTTTTCACCAACGTCCTTTTATTTGGGGCTCTTTTACTCATAACCCTATGGCCATGTCCACGCTTTTCATTCGTTTTTGCTCACGGCGTCCTTTCAGGTTTTCACCATGCTCGGGTTTTATTTACGGAACTCTCTTACTCATAGTTTTGTGACCATGCACGCCTGTCATTTTTACCCATGGCGTTCCCTTATGCAGGTATACACCATGACTGTTATTTTCTCTCTTTTTGTTTTTTGAAGGCATGTTTAAGGTCATGCCTTTGGGACCTGTGCGAAGCCTTTTATCGTCATGCGGCCAGGACATGCACTATAGTTTAAGGTCATACAACTGGACTATGGTGGGGATGGATGACAGTCTGTAGAGGCCATGGAGTGTGTGGTGGTGGTTTTGACTCACTTTGGGGAGATGGCATGCGGCTACCTATGAAAAGTGGAAGATGTATAAATGGAAGATGAAAAGTGGTGACCCACTAGCTTACGACAAGTATGGATGGCAGGATGGTTCACCATTTTGTGAACATGGGTGAGATGAATAGTATTGATGAAGTGAATGGATTCACTGGGGAAATGATGAAGGTGGTGTGCGCACACGAACAGGTTGGTTAGGGAAGGTGTGTGTGATGATGCATGTAAAAGGCGTGTGCACATGTGTGGGCATCTTTAAGGTCATGCCTCTTGGACCTGGGTAAAGTAGTTTAACGTCATGTGGCCAGGACACGCACTATGGTTTAAGATCATATAGCTTGCACAGTGGTTATGCAATTTAAAGTCATGCAACTAGGACCATGCCATTTAAGGTCGTGCAACTAGACCTCCGCTATAGTTTAAGGTCATATAGTTTGGACCATGCAGTTTTAGGGTTGTGCACCTAGACCATTTAGGTGGGTTGCCATGTAAGTAAAGCGCCATGAGAAATAAGTATATGAGTGACAATTCAATGCCCTGGGAATAAAATGGTTAAGACCAACAAGGGGCTTAAATGGAGAAGCAAGATTCACTGAGGATTAGGGACAAGTATGACTCCACAAGGTGAAATCTGGAACTCCATGGCTCATGGAAAGTAACCCGACTCTTGGGGATATGATAGCTTGGTGTGCGACTGACCAAAGGCAATTGAAGGGGTAAGCATGACTCCACAGGGATAATCAGCAATAGTATGCTTGTAACTCCACTGAGAATGACAGGCCGGAGCACAGGTGCAAACCCACTGGGGATTGAAAAGACAAGAATGACCCTAACTCCACTGGGGATAATGGGCCGTTATACGAATGTGACTCCTACTAGGGATGAGGGAGGTGCGTCCATTTCACAGATTAAAGTCATGTGCATGGACTATTTGTCTCGTCATTTTAACGTCTTGCTACAGGGACGTATGCTACAGTTTTAAGGTCTTGTCACTTGGACCATGGCTATGCAGTTTAAAGTCCTACAGCTAGGACCATGCAGTTTAAGGTCGCGCAACTAGACCTCTGCTACAGTTTATGATCGTATAGTTTGGACTATGGTGTTAAGCCTTTTAACGTCATGCAGCCAGGACACTATAGTTTAAGATCATACAGCTGGACCATAGTTATGCAGTTTAGAGTCATTCAATGAGGACTGTGCAGTTTAAGGTCGTGCAACTAGACCTCCTCTATAGTTTAAGGTCATATAGTTTGGACCATGCAGTCTAGGGTCGTGCACCTAGACCATTTAAGTGGGTTGGGAATGTTACTCCATGGGGAACAGAGCCGTAACTGGAGACTTGACTCCTTGGGGATGCAAAGTCGTGGCCTGCTTGTGGGGATGACAGGTCACGATCTGGAGAAAGTGGGAAAAATCCACAGTCAGCAGTGTTATAGTATGCACACGGCGCTAGCATAGGAAATGTAAATGGTGCGGCGCACGTCGTTTAAGCCTTTGGTGAGGTGCCTGGTGATAGCTCTTTGTGAAGCGTGCGGCGATAACTCTTTGTGAAGCGCTTGGCGATAGCTTCTTGTGAAGTGCATGGCGATAGGCTCTGGTGAAGCACGCAACGATAGCCTTTGGTGAAGTGCACGGTGATAACCCTTTGTGAAGCGTGCGGTGATAGCTTCTAGTGAGGCAAACGGTGATAAGGCATAGCGATAGCAACAGATGGCAGCAGGTTCATGAGGCACAGGCGGCAGTGATTCGTATTCGGGCCTCGGGCTTGACCCGCCCCGGCCTAGACCTATCGTCATCTAAAGACAAGGACTTGGAGCGTCATTTCAAATTTGTGAGGGGCACTGTGCGGCATTGCAGACTGTAAAAGGGGGTAAAACCCCATTTTACTATTTTACCGAAAGGTAAAATAGTGAAGTGAGTTTCAGAGAGAGCCGAAGCCCCCATTGAGAAACTTCTGGCAAGAGCTTTCGGCCAAAACTCGTAGCGTGCAAGTGTTTAGGAGCTCTTCAGTGAACTTGAGCAAGTCTTGAGCCTGGCGGAGTGTTTTGCGAACGTTTTTAGAGAGTGTCAAGGCCTCTTGAGCAAGGAACAAGGAGCTTCACTGGGCTTCTCCGAGGCTTTTTTGGTGAAGAACGATGGCCATTGAAGCTATCGTGAGAGAAAAAGTGGAGCCATCATGTTGCGGAGGCATTTTTCGGTGTGCACATGGAGTTTTTGGTGGACTTCTGGCAGTCTTGCGTTCAGCGGCAGGGAAGGAGAAGGTACAATGGCTCTACTGGAAACTTTGTGATTTTTTCGACAAATAGAGGAGTGTGAAGAAGGGAGAAGGGAAACCCACAGGGTCATAAGGGAGCTTCTACAGCAATTCCGATTATTTTTCGTTACCTTCGGTCACCGGTGGAAGAGAGGGAATAGACAAGGAAGGGTTTCCTGACGAGTAGGAGTAAATTCCTAACGACGAGAAGAAAAGCCACCAGGGGAAAGAACAAGGTTAGAAGTAGGTTCTCGGTGGACGAAGAAGTGTTTTTGGCAAGGGGAGGAAACACCGGTAGGGAAAAGAACAGGGTCCAACGAGGGTTTCTAGCGGACGAAGGCAAATTTCTGACAAAACTCGAAGGGTTGCAGGGGAAGAGAAAGTTCGTGAGAAAGTTGACCATCACGAGGGGCAATAGTTGGGGAAACAGAAGAGGCATGAGGGTTAATTCCTCGTGGGAATTAGGGACGGTGGGAATTGGAGCATGACAAGGGCATGCGCGACATTAAGTCGCATGCAGTGCTGCCTTTGCACGACGTTAAGCTTCATGTGGCGACAACCATGCTTGGTAGCATGCCAATCGCGTCAATGGTCACGCATGGTGTTGGCATGCCCGCAGTGATGGCAGAATGCGGCATTGAGCTACTCGCGACAATGGTCACCCACGGCGTTAAGCCATGCGCGACGATGATCACGCGCGGTATTGAGTTTCGCACGACGTTGACCATGGACGGAAATGCCTTGTGGGGGTTAAGAGTGATGGAAAATGAGAAGGCCCAGCCACTGTGGTCTATTGGAAGCCAAGTCCTCTAACACAATAGTGAAGTCCATGTTGTTTTTTAGGAAGAGCATCCGCTATAGGCCAACTCCTTACCAGGGAAGTCCGCTTTGTATGTCTGATAGACTCTATCAGAGTACTTCGTCCCTCTCTTGGAAACCAGCCGTACTTTGTCAGATGAGTTGAAGATGACTCGAAAATGGTTGGCCCTCCTTGGAAGCAAGAGTAACACTTCAACATGAACATCCTCTTTTTCTCTGAAGCAAGAGCAACTGTTGATACTATATCTGTAACCTTCCTGATAATGGGTTTTTACAATAAAAGAAATGAATTTATTTTGAGTTGAGTTGCTATTTTTCTTTTCCATTTCTTTCTCTTGACTGCATGCACTGCATTTTAAGAGCACATCAAGGATAGTAATTCTCTAAGTATCGCCCATTGATAGGGGGCATTGCCTCTTCTCAATCAGAGTGTGCCAGTAAATAGGCCCCATTTGGCCTGACCTTTTTCACTATGAAGAGACCTTCCCACTTGGGTTTGAACTTTCCTTTGCGATGCCCATGCATGACAATCGGTCTCTTGACTGCTAAGACTAGATCTCCAAGAGCAAACGAGCGAACCTTGACTGACTTGTCAAAGGCTCTCTTTATTCTTCCCTGATTGAGCTCGAGGTTCTACTGGGCCTCTAGTCTCTTTTCATCAAGGGCATCCAACTCCTGATATGAAAGCTTGACCCTCTCATCTTCTGTCAGTCCCTGATGTATAGCGACACAAAGTGAGGGTATCTGAACCTCGAGGGGTAAAACTACCTCACCTCCATAAACCAAGGAATAAGGAGTAGAGTTTGTAGCATTCCAAGTGGTGGTGCGATAGACCCATAGAGCTTCAGGCAGCCTCTCGTGCCAATTCTTCTTTGACTTCGAAACTAACTTTCGGAGCACCCAGCACAAGGTTTTATTGAACGCCTCAGCTAAACCATTAGCTTGATGGTGGTACATGGTCGAGTACTTCCACTTAAAACCGAACTGGTTAACTAGGCGATCAATGTGATGGCTTCTGAAATGAGGGCCATTATCGAAGATTATTCGATCCGGAACGCCAAACAGGTATATGATGTGGTGACGCACAAAATTGACAACACTGGCCCCTAGAACCTACTTGAGAGGGACCACTTCAGCCCACTTGGAAAAGTAATATGTCGCTACTAGGATGAAGACATGACCCAAGGCAGAAGGCGGGTTAATGGGTCCTACAATGTCCATACCCCACGAGGAAAAGGGTCATGATGTCACTGTAGGATGGAGAGGCTCTGGGGGCTAATGAATGAGGCTTGAGTGCATTTGGCATACCTGGCATCTTTTAGCATAGTTTTGGACATCAGCCACCATTGAAGGTCAATAATAGCCAAGTCTGTGTATGCATTCAAAGAGCTTAGGGCCGGATTGGTGCATCCAGCTGATACCTGAATGCACTTCTTCCAGTACTTTATTTGCTTTTGATGCATCGAGGCATCTGAGGGGAATTCCGTCAAATGATCGGCGAAAGAGAACATCCTCATCAAGAAGGGTGTACTTGGTAGACATCCGTCGTATACCATTCCGTTCCGCCCGATCCTTAGGCAGCCTTCCATGCTTTATGAAGTTCATGATAGGTACCCTCCAGTGTTCCACTTGTTCAACTATGCACATATTGGGTCGAAGAATTCAGGCTCCTGCTTTTCAGCCTTAGATTCTTTACCTCGAGACATTCCCTGTTCGGCTTAATGACATCCTTGGCTGTAAGGAGTGCTCTGAATGGATAAGGCAAGCATTCAGGGGAGACCTCTCTCTCATCGTTTGCATCAACTTCGGTTCTTAAGTCAACATGTCTCCATTCTATTATCCAGACAGGCGTGGGCCTTGATGAGGACAGTTGAATGGTGGCCCCAAGCTTTGAGAGTGTATAGGCCTGCGAGTTTAGCCTTCTAGAGATATGACTTAGAGAGAAATCATTTAACTGGGCCATATAAGATTTGGTCGTGTCATGATAAGGCTTGAGAGTATTCTTCCTTACGTCATAAATCCCCTTAAGCTGCCAAATGACTAGCTCAGAGTTGTCGAAGATGTTTAGATGCCCCAGGTCTAGCTCCCAAGCGACCTTCAGTCCGATTATGAGGGCTTGGTATTTAGCTTCATTATGAGAAAATGCTTCTGTGAGTGAGAAGGATAGAGGAATGATTCCACCATTGGGAGTCAGAAACACAACTCCAGCACCCCCTCTTTAACACCGGAATGCTCTGTCAAAATACATCTCCCACGGCCGAGTTAGCATCGTACAGAAGACTTCTTCATTCGGGAGGTCACTTGACAGGGGAGATCCTGAAGGGATCGAGTGAGCCGTGAGAAAGTCTACTAAGGCTTGACCTTTGACGGCTTTCTGTGGCACATACGTGATTGCGAACTCCATCAGCAATAATGCTCACTTAGCTAAGCGTCCTGACAGGCATGGCCGGGTCATAAGGAACTTGACTGAGTCCGCCTTTGAGATTAGCTTGACGTCATGACTAAGCAAGTAATAGCGGAGCTTCAGTACTGCAAAGATCAAGGCTAGGCACATCTTCTCGATGGGAGTGTTTTTTTGTGCTAGGAGTGCCCCAAGTGACTCATTAAGAGCGGTCACGTATAGGATGAGAGGTCTTCCTAATGTTGGCCCTGGAGAGTACCAGAGGATTCAACAAGTACTGCTTGATATCATCAAGTGTAGCAAGACATGCCTCATCCCATATGAAGGGAGTGTCCTTCTTCAATAGGTGTGAAAAGGGCTTGCATCATCTTGAGAGGTTCGAGATGAACCTTCGAATGCAAGCCAGCTGACCTTGAAGAGACCAAAGCTCACTCAAGGTTGTAGGCAATGACATGTCTTGAATCTCCTTTGTTTTGATTGGCTCGATCTCCAGCCCGAGATACCTCATGATGAACCCTAAGAATTTCCTGAGTGTATGCCAAAGGCACATTTCAAGGGTTCATCTTGAGTTGGTGACGCCGCAGATGCTCAAACACCTTTTTAAGGTCCTTTATGTGAGCATCCTTTGTTTCAACCTTCACCACTAAGTCATCCACATATCATTCGACCTCCTTGTGCATCATATCCTTGAAGATGGTCGTCATAGCTCGCTGGTATGTGGCACCAGAATTTTTTAACCCGAAAGGCATCACAGTATAGCAAAAGACACCTTTTCGTGTCAAACGCAGTGACCTCTTCATCCTTTGGTGCCATCCTGATCTGATTATAACCAGAGTACCCATCCATGAAGGAGAAGATCTGGCAATGAGCCATGGAATCAAGAAGCATCTCAGTGAACAGCAAGGGGAAGTCGTCCTTGGGGCAGGCGGTGTTCAAGTCGCGAAAGTCAATACAGACCCTGATTTGGCCATTTTTCTTTTTGATTGAGACAACATTGGCCAGCCATCTTGGGTATTCGAATTCACGTATGAATTCAGCTTGCCTGAGCTTGTTTACTTCAGCATCGATCTGCATCTCGAGGTCGGGTCTAAACCTACTTGATTTCTACTTTATGGATTTGATGGTCGGATCAATATTGAGACGATGGACATCGATTTGAGGGTTTAAACCAAGGATCGCATGATAATGCCTGGCGAAGACGTCCCGATTTGCTCGGAGGTGGGAAATATAACTTTCTTTCTCCTCTGGGGAAATTTTGGCCGAGATGAAAGTTGGCGCCTTGAGTCGGCATCATCCTCTAATTCTATCTCTTCAAGCTCATTAGCAGTGGCATGACCACCTTCTTCCCACTCTTCCGGATCTTGTTGCAACTCTTTGTCAAGGGATTCAGGATGCTTCTTATCAATCTCGAGTGCCGAGACCAATGATCCTGACATTTCGACTTCTAAGAGAGTCCCAGTGTGGGAGACAATTTCCAGTTACTGACCGGACCAAGCAATGAAAGCGTCAACTTCGAACATAGAGTCCATGGCATCATGCTTGGGGTCACTCCGTACTTGCCCCAAGCTGGGTAGCGCTTCATGAACTTGAATCATGTTATAGACCTCATGGGAATAGGAGCTCGAAGATGGCTTGGACTTGGCTTGGGTTGTCAGGGCGTCAGCGACTGACAAGAATCCAACCTCTTGGGCCAGCATCTTTCTTAGGTGCCTTTACTGCGACCTGCTGATGTTAGTGCCTCCGAGTTCTTTGTTTAGAGCATCGAAATCTAGGCACTACCGAACTGCACCTGTGAAAGAGATATAAGAGGAGGCAGGAGAAGAAGATTTAGAATGTTCTGGGAAGATTTTTATGTCGTCACCAGAATTGGACATGTGCAGGGGGTATTTTAGGTCTTGCCCCAGCTCTGACTATTGAGAGATACTTTTAACGTTGTCACCCGTATTGGACGAGTCCCGAGCATTTGATGACTCAGGGATGTCAACCTGATTAGACAAAGGGATAGGGTGAGTTGCGCCTGGTGGGATGAAGTCCAGTAAGGTTGGCAGTGGAGGAAGGGGCTTCGGAAATTCTTCCTCGGGTGGCTGAGGAATATGGTTCCCTCGGCAAGCTGACATAGGTGCTCATCTCCTTTTGGATCCCTTGGGAGGTGTTTGGCCTGTCCTATCGAGCTGATGAGTAGCCCTAGCGTGGCGGACTACCTCACGCTTTAGGGACTTGAGCCTACTTCGCCCATGGTAGACTTCCCAAGGCTGAGAAGTCGAGGGTTCTGAGATATCCTCATAGGGGACCTAGAGTGGGATTTTCTCTTGGAGGGGAGTGATGGCTTGGAAGCGTTCTAGGAGAACGGCACAAACAATGTGGCCTTCCTATTCCTTCTCCGAGACTATAGCTTCGAACCCATAGCATTCTGTGAGCTCATGGCCCCATACCTAGTGATATGGACACCAGAGACTTTTTGTACCCTAGGGAAGACGCCTAGGTTGCTTGGCGGGCTTGGGAGTGACGAGACCCTATTGGAGAATCGCCTCTAAGAGGGTCTGTAGAGGGTCTAGCACCACACTTTCCTGAGCTTGTGTCGAGAGGTTTTCTTACACTGGTGGAGCAGGTTACCATGAGCTTCGTGGTGAAGCTGCATCTTCTTTGCTAAGAGCTCATGGAAGCCAGTGCATTCGCTCAGGTCTTAGCTTCGTATCAGATGATACAAACACCAGAGGTTCTCAGTCCCTGGAGGCAGGAACTTGGGCTGCCTTGTTGGCTTTGGCAAGATGAGACCTTCTACGAGCATTACGGAGAATAGTGCATGGAGGACAGCGGGTGCCTCGTCATCCTCCTGGATTGTCACTATATGGGAAGCCTCAATTGCCCCGTATGCTTTCTTTAGCTCTTCAAGCTCTATCTGGCCCTTGTTAATAAGAGCTTCGATAATGCCTTTAAGCGTATAGCACTCTTGAGTGGGGTGGCCTACTCTCCTATGATAGGTGCAGTACCTCTCGTGTGTCTCCTGTCCAGCTTATTCTGAGGTGTTGACCTCCGGCAACTAGATAATGTTTTTCTTTAGTAGTAATCGAAGTAGCGCATGAACCCACTCCTTCACGAAGGGGTACACCTTGTTCTGGTGTTGGATTCAGTAATCACTTTGATTTATACTTTTAGGGGGTGGGACCTTGTTATAGGATTGTTGCTGCTTGCCCCAAAACTGTGGTGGCAGTGCCTTGGGGAAGTCCAAAGTTTGAGGGTGGCTTTCTTAGTGTCAATCACGGTGACAACCACACTAATCATCGCTTTTTTCTGGTTGCCCCGATTATTGGAACGAGAATTGACATTGCCCCAGTTGTTTCTCTAGCTAGAGGGCTGTTGACGAGATCCACCATGGTGCTTGAACAGACCTTCTATACGAACCGCTTTAGAGATGAACTCTAACATGGAGGGTGGATTGGAAGCCTCAACATGCAGGGCAATCTCGGGCAGCATATTTCATATGCATGTCTGAATTGCTTCTCTTTAAGTCATGGGAGTGGCATGATAGGTTGCCAACTCTCTCCATCGGATGATGAACTTATCGACTGGCTCACCAACGTCTTGAGTCAGAGTGAGGAACTCAATGGTTTCCACATTTCTCTGGACTTCATAGAAGCACTAGTAAAACAATTTCTCAATTTCCTGCCATGTGTGTACCGAACTTGGAGGTAGCCGAGCATACCACTAGAAGGCTAGCCCTTCGAGAGTCTCGACGAACTGATGGAGGACGAGTCGCCCATCAGTTGTTGTCTCTCGACAAGCCGCTTGAAAGTGAGCGGTTTGCTGATGCGGGGATGTAGTACCATTGAACAAGGGGAGCTTCCCTTTTTGATAGTTTGGGGGAAACGAGACCTGGTCGATATACGAGAGGTATGGCTTTTGGTAAAGCGGTGCCCCTTCCATGCCCGGGACTTTATTCTTAAGACTATGGGTCACCATGGCATTTATGTCGGTTTGCGAAACCATACGGGGGAGCAGAGCTATCTTGGAAGGCCAGTGGGGAGTTTGCTTGGGAGCTGTGTCCTCTCCAGGCTAGGAGTTGCCCTCATGGTGGGGAGGGTAAGTAGGGAACCTAGAGGCCTCTAGGCGATCCATCTTTTCGAGAATGGACTGCATCATCACCTCGAACATGTTCATCAGCTCTTCCTGGGTGTCATACAGCATTGACATTGACAGTTTCTTTTGGAAGGTCGGAGCCAGGTGGAGTCATGGACTACCGGGGCTGGTGAAATGTACATGGCAAGTCGGTCTGTAGGGGCTCAGCATGCCCCGACTGGACTCGAGCCTTGTACGCTAACTGTGTGAGGACCGGTTCTTGATGGTCTTGGGACCGTGACTTCTTGGCAGCTCGATCTTTTCCTGTGATGGTAACCACCAAGCAATCTTGGACTTCCTTCTTAGGTTCTAGAATCTGAAGAGGGAAGAAGGGATTGTGAGGTAACAGGTCATCAAGAGTGGTAACTTCAACTGCCTTAGGAGTCTCTCTTGTTAGGAGCTACAGGCCTCTCTTTTGCTTGATCCTGAGACTGCAATAGATTTCAATCCAGAATCGAGCCTGAGACTTGGACTGCTCCATCTTTCTTGAGCATGCGAGGGTTGTGTCTATCAGCTGGAGTAGAGAATGAGGTCCCAGGATAGAGGGCAATCTGGGCTACCACCTTGGAGTCTGTAGGCTTCTATCTGCCGTCAAGTCTTTACCCTGAATTCCCTTGTGAGGTCCGGATGCATGGCTGACCTGGGGTGGCTGACTCAAGATGGCACTCTTAGGGAAAACCTTTCAGTACCAGGTCTCGAGGTGTTTGCCTGGCGAAGGAAGAGAGACAGAAGAAGGAATTGGCTCACGACTCCGCCTGAGTTGAGATCGAGGAGGAACCTGTGAAATTGGTGTGTGTGCACCTTTAGAGGTAGCCATCCGAGTGACTTAGGGGCCAGCCCTGGGTCAGCTAGTTCAACCTTAAGAGGCCGAGACCTACGAGCTCGTGTTTGTGAGGGATCGGATAGGAGCCTATCTCTCATAGTATGTAGTCGTGTGTGCTGAGAGGGAGGACAAAGTGATCAACCCTCGTGTGCTCGAGTTGGCACAGAATTGGCGTTGCCCTGAGCTTTGGGATGCGGATGCATAATGCGTGCAGGGTTCGGCCCGAGAAGGCTTAGCATTGAACGCGAAATCAAGGCAGCATGAAAGTTGCCCTGAGGTGTGGCTCGAGTGGATGGACCACGAGTCTTTAGGTATGTGCGAGAGGTGGAGGCCACAGGATCTCCCCCTCGGTGTGTCAAGCCTCAAGGCAAAGAGGTTCGGGGTGAAGAAGGAGTATGGGGGTGGCCCTGCGGTGACCCTCAAGAGCGATGGAAACCTGCTTGCCTTTCGCGAAAGCTGACAAGGCAACCTTTCGACGTACCTTAGCAATGTGACTGGCAAGGGACTTGCCAGTAGCAGGGTGCGTGCTGTGTGTGGTGGCATGTGTGCCACTAATGCGAAGGGCCTTAGTGGAGGGTCCGTCAGGGCTAGGAAGTGGGGAGTTAGGGACCTTCAAGTCCCTTCTCACACCAATCCAAGAGAGAACTTGGGGGCCGGACTGTGAGTCTTGACGCAAGAGGAATGTAGGAAACGAGGCTTGAGAAGCTTGCTTCCTTGGGATGGTCACGACTGTAGGGATGAGAAAATCCCCAACTCGGATGAATGAGTTGAATAACCCAGATGCCATGAAATATAGTGCAAAAAGTAAAAGGTGATGTGATCAAGTAAGAGCGAACTGATGAAGGGGTGATAAGTCCCTAGTGGAGTCACCAAACTGGTCGGATGCCTCAATCTTGCCTCCCAGAATCTAGGTGATTGGGTGACACGTGTCTCGGGTTCAGAAGACCCAGAACCTGATGCGCAACACGATGAGACTCATGTGGGCAGCAATAGGCATCGTCGTCTGTGCTTATGCAGGACATCGAGGATATGCCTGCGGACAACGATGAGTAGCGCCATTTGCGAACTTCGTTGAGAGATAGAGACGGATGAAGAGAGGGGGAATGAAACTCACGCATAGCGCTGCCATCGTCATGCATGACGTGCAAAACCACATGAAAGGAAAGAAAGAAAGAGGCATGCACGACACTGCAACAGCCATGCATGGCCTCTGAGAAAAACTCAGTCAAAGGAGAAGAAAGAGAAGAAGAGAGAGAAGAAGAGAGGGAAGAAGAGAAGAGAGAGAAAGAGATTTACCTTAAGCCCAGGGGTACGACCTAAAAGTTTCTCTCTCCTTCCTGTCTCTCTCAAAACTCGATTTAGTAATAAAAAGAAATGGAAATTTTATTAATCAAAGTTCCCTTCTTGTACAATGGTAGTACGTGATATATATAGAGTTTTGCCCAAACATGAGTGGATTGATCAAAATTAAACCTAATTGCTGAAAATTAAGATTTAATTGAATTAAATAAAATAAGAAAATAGGGTACAAAATAACTGATTTTCCCATTCCTAACAATTGGGAAAATTCCAGAACAGTCCATGCTACCTTAGAACGTGAGTGATCTTTCATGGATGATCCGAGGTTGCTCTAGTGTCCGTTTATCCGAAAGATGATTTTTTTCTTGTAGGGCTTAGCATGGCAATCAATTTGATACCAACTTCGAAACATGGATCGTGTTTTTAAGCCACGATCACATGACTTGAAATTTGGATGAATCTTGCAAACTTCGGATCTATAGTATGCTCATTCCTTAATGTTTCTTCCTGATTTCTTCATTGCATTGCACTGATCATGCCATCACGGTCGCGTGGCAACAAACGCAGCTCGATTTCGTGTCGGGACGAAGATTTCACAACTTTTGAGTTTTTGCTGAAATTTGCAGCCATGTTATCAGCTTCGTGTGCGAAATCTGACCGTTTATCATGCACTGGATTTAGACCAATGATAGCCATTAACCTTACACACACGATGCAACTGGTTTCACATTGATCGGGTTCGCGAGCGTCGTGATTTGGCCACTCAAGTGAGGCGTGTTGCTTCTGATTTTTCTGCAACTTTCTTCACGGATTAGCAACTTTATCTCTAGCTTTTCTCCTCGCTCGGGCGTCGTCACAGGGTGTGCCACATTTCAAAACACTCGTCTTGATAAGAGAAACACGCTCACAAAATTTGAGCATGATCTGACTCAGGACGAGTGAGATATGAGCACTGCAAGTCACCATTCTTGACTATTCCTTTAATGGAGTTTAGTTGCAGAGTGGCCGCACAGGAATAGTGTGTGGCTTCTCTTGTTTTGATCTTTTACCCATAACGTCTTTCCGGAGTATTCGTTTAAGCTGAAATTTGACTCCTAGAGGTTTTCAACCATGTCGGATCTAATGGCGGTGGTCCCAAAGCCGTTTGATTATCTAACAGCAGGGTTACACTTATAGGGGTGCATTTAAGGGTGCTAAAGGTTGATTCTACCGGAACTATTTTTCAGTCTGCACTATCTTAAACATATTGGATTACCACGAAACTTGACATAAGACTTTTAAGAGTTCTGATGAAGATCTTGACCTGTTCTGAGGCCATTCTGAGACAGTCAAAATTTCAACTATTTGTCAAGATTTATCGACCTGCGTATCCATTTTATTCCGCATCGGGGACCCATGGTGTTGAAAAATGTCTCAAACAGCATGCCCCACCGAATGTTGTGCTTCGAGAGAAGCGATAATGACAACATCCGAAAAATTTCCTCTGGCTTTATTTCTTTTTTCCTTCTAGCCACCGGACCACGTGAACGCCAAAGAGATTCATGCAATGTTGTAATTAGGATGCTCAGACGTTTGGATGCAATATACAAGTCCATAAGTGGAGACTTTAGGGGAATAAGAGACTTTGAGGGATCTTTTGTTCATTGCCCTCACCCTCAAGGGACTATTTGCGATTCTGATAGCTGAGGATTTTGTATGAACCTCATTAGTTAGAATCGAGCCTATCTGGCGGCCAAGTGCTATGAGCCTTTGGTCGGCATTGTTTGTTGTTGCACCAGGTTTTCTTTTGACAATCAAGGTACCTCTATGAGCCCTCATCCTGTCAAGTCCAGTCGGGGGCTTTTTGTTAGACTGTCTCAAAAGTTTGGGCACATCGGCTAGGGAGGGATTTTGGCGAGGCGGCTTTATGACGAGGCACTACCCTGAAGTCTCTAGCAGGTTCGACCCTGGCTTTTTCAGTTTCTTGCCTTCGTGAGCATCTTTAGCATTTTGGAGGAATCTTTCGGTCATCGTCCTCACCCTCAAAGACTCTTTTTGCTTTTGGATGGATCTTTCGATTATCGTCTTCACCCTCAGGGACTCCTTTTGATTTTGGAGTTTGGGAGATCTTGTGAGGCTCTCAATCCCGGATGAGCCATCTTATGTTGTGATTGGATCCTGACAGCAGAGGATGTTGTATGGACCTTATTAGCTAGGATTACGCCTGTTTGGCAATTGGGTGCCGACTGAGGCTGTGATACTCCGTCAACCTGCTTTATTGGTCAAAGGGTCTGTTGTGGATTTTCACTTGGAATTGAGAAGCCGTCGTAGAGACGGTTTTCACGAACTTCCTTTTATTTTGGGCTCTTTTACTCATGACCTTGCAGCCATGTCCACCCTTTTCAGCAATTTTTGCTCACGACACCCTTTCGAGTTTTCACTGTGCACGGGTTTCATTTACGGAACTCTCTTAGTCATGGTTTCATGACGATGCCCTTTCATCATTTTTACTCATGGCGTTCCCTTATGAAGTTATACACCATGCCCGTTATTTTCGCTTTTTTGTTTTTTGAAGGTGTATTTAAGGTCATGCCTTCGGGACCAGTGCAAAGCCTTTTAACGTCATGCGGTCAGGACGTGCACTATAGTTTAAGGTCATACAGCTGGACCATGGTGGGGATGGATGGCAGCTTGTAGGGCCATGGAGTGAATGTGGTGGTGGTTTTGACTCACTTTGGGGAGATGGCATGAGGTTACCTACGAAAAGTGGTGACCCACTAGCTTACAAGGAGTATGGATGGCGGGATGGTTCGCCATTTTGTGAGCATGGGTGAAATGAATAATAATGTTGAAGTGAATGGATTCACTGGGGAAATGATGAAGGTGGTGCACGCACATGAACGGGTCAGTTAGGGAACGCGTGCGTGAAGATGCACGTAAAGGGCATATGCGTATGTGTGGGGGCATCTTTAAGGTCATGCCTCTTGGACCTGGGCAAAGCAGTTAACGTCATGCAGCCAGGACGTGCACTATGGTCTAAGGTCATATAGCTTGGACCGTGGTTATGCAATTTAAAGTCATGCAACTAGGACCATGTAGTTTAATGTCGTGCAAGATAAAATAAAATAAAAGGAAGGGTTTCCATGGCACCATGACTTGGTTAAGAAATAAGAATTTTGGCCCAAATTTAAGAAAATTCAAAATATTGGGTCATTGGAGACCCAGTTGAAAGAGAAATTAGGTAGAGGCTTAAATGACAATATATTTTGGCTAAAACATAAAAATCACAACATAAATATAATGGGTGTGTAGGGTGAAAAGTAAAAATGGAGAAGCAAAAAGGTGCGGGAAAATCTAGTAAAAAACTCGAATGTAGGCTAAAGAGTCTAAATTATGGGGTAGACAGGGTTCATTAAGTGAAAACGGGTTAGTGGGTCAATAAATAATTTTAACGTGTTCTATGACTGTTTTAGCTTGATGTCCTCACAAGAGAAGCCAAGGGGATTGGCGGTTCGAATTGGTGGGTCTTAGGACACCACTTCACAAACCATTTTGTGTGCAAAGTGCATATATTATTAATTTCCTCATTCAATGAGTAATAAAGAGTGTTATTTGCTTAGCAATACCCCACACAGCCACTAATCATGTTCCCCTTCTCATTGATTTGCATGGGGGCTCCTTTGGCCCTTCACCATTTAGATTTAGACTTATGTGGCTAGAGGATTCCTCACTTAGCTTAGAGGTGCTTTCGGTTTGGCAAAATTCAATTATTCGAGGTTGGGGAGCATGTTTTAGCTCGAAAACTTCAGATTTTGAAATATTGTTTGAAAGATTGGGGCCTCGGGAAATTTGGTCATGTAAATGCCAAAGTTTCTCACTTCGAGTCTCAAATCTCGGATCTTAATCAAGTGGAGCAGCTTAAGGGGGTTTAAATATTAATCAAAAAGCCCAAAGAGACCATATGAAGATAGGATTACAAGATCAATTGAGATTTCAAGAGATTTTTTGGTATTAGAGATCTAGATGGATGAAGGAGGGGGACAATAACACCAATTATTTTCACACCATAGACAATTCTAAGAGAAGGTTGAACAATTTGGAGGGGATACAACTTCCTAGAATTCAAGAGGATAACAGGGATGGAAGGGAAGGGGCAATAGTAGAATTTTTTAAGAGAGCCTTCACATCGCAATCTAGACTTCCCTTTTCTCTCGAGGAAATTCCCTTAAAAAGACTTGATTCTGGTAGGGCTTTGGACCTTGAGGTTCCTTTCTCGATTGAAGAAGTCAAGGAAGCTATGCACTCCTTACCGAAAGATAAAGCCCCTAGACCATAAGGGTTCCAGGTGGCCTTTTTTCAAGAATTTTGAGATGTTATCAAAGGGGACTTGATGCAATTATTTGCTGAGTTCTATTTTGATGCTACGGTCAATAAAGCCCTTAATTTTACTTTCATCACCCTTATCCCCAAAAAGTACATCCCTTCAGGACCTAAGGCCTATTAGCCTCTTGATCTCAATCTACAAGATCTTGGCGTAAGAGCTAGCTAACATATTGAAAAAAGTAAACTTTTTGGTTGTTCAAGGCCCCCAATCAGCTTTTACCAAAAGCAGACAAATTACTGATGGAATCCTAATAGCTCAAGAAGTGATTCACTCTACCTTAGTAGAGGGATCAAAGGGCATACTTTGGAAACCTGATTTCGAAAAAGTGTATGAGAGGGTGGAATGGGACTGTCTAGATGATATTCGTAAGCTTATGGGCTTCGACTGACTTGGAGGAGATGGATCAATGACTGCTTGTCTTCTACTCACTTATCATTTCTTATAAATGGTAAGGCTTGTGGTTATTTCCAAGCTCCTAGATGTTTAAGACAGGGGGATCCCCTATCCCCTTTTCTTTTCACCCTAGTTGGGGAATCCTTCAACCTCATGATGAGATCGGTGATGAGACCAAATCACTTTGATGGCCTCAAGATCCATGGTTGCGAGGAACCCATTTCCCACTTGTAATATGCAGACGACACCCTGCTTCTCACTTCAGCATACCTGGAACAAGTGCAACACATTTGATTGTTTCCCAACTGCTATGAATTGATCTCTAGAGCTAAAGTACATCTGTCCACATGCAAAATTATTGGAGTTAATCGTGCATCTAAAGAATTGATCAGAGGGGTCTCGTGGCTAGGTTGTGGAACTAACGAACTCCCTTTTGAATACTTAGGTGTGCCCCTTGCAAATGGAAGACTTCCTGAGTCTTCCTAGGATCCTATTGTTGATCGTTTTGAGTATATATTGGATAGATGGAAAGGAAGATATTTTTCTTTTCGAGGAAAACTTACTTTGATTAACTTTGCTTTAGCCAACACCCCTGTTTATTACGTCTCTCTCTTTTGAGCACCAACTGCTGTCCTAAAAAGTTGGAGTCTTCAATGCGGGACTTCTTATGGAGTGGCCTAGCCTTGCCTCAGAAATATTGTTTGGTTAGATGGGACAAAGTATGCAGACCCAAGAGAGAAGGGGGATTGGGTATCCGTACACTAAAGTATGTGAATGATGCTTTACTCACCAAGTGGTGGTGGCGAGTTAGCCTGGAACCGCAGTTGGAAAGGTAGAGGCTGATTTTTTCAAAATATAGCTGTCACAATCCTGCACCCTATCGCCCTCCGGTAGGGGTCAGGGGCGGGGCCGTGACAATGGCATTGACCAGAGTGGTCTTTACCCCAAAAATCTCTCGTACGCTCTCTCCTTGTCGATGATATGGAAATGAATTAATTATGTTCACAACCTATTTTTAGTTTATGGCAGGTTGAAGGTACATAATAGAGCCTGGACCAAGTTTGGTCAGAGAAGTGGTTGCGCAATTCCCCACTTATGTTGTAATACCCAGATGTTTATCATTGGGTGGTGGCCAAACAGGCTTGCCTTTCAGATATGGTAGCAGTATAGAGCTCTAATTGTAATTGGAAGTTAGATTCCAGGGTGCGACGAATAGATGAGGCCACAGAACAATAGTTTGTATCCTAGTTGTAGTAGCTTCACACCTTTGTTTACTATCCTAGCATACATGATTCTTTAATTTGGGAGCTTGCACTCAATGGATGTTTTTCTGTCAATGGATGTTTTTTTGTCAAGTCCCTGTACCAAGAAGTAAGCAATGATAGAGTGTTTGAGACGTGCAACTACAACACCAAAGTTTGGGCTATCAAAGCACCAAGATGGGCGTGCTTTCCTCTACTTGCTGGAACAAGACAAAGGTCTCACTTGGGGACCAACTGAGAGAGAGGGAAGACTTTGGTTAACATTTGCATTCTATGCAAGAAAGAAGCAAAAAACAGCAGCCATCTTTTTATCTATTGTCCCTTTGTTACCTCCTTAAGGAATTGGGTTTCTAGTATCTCTAGCCGACAATAGGTGATGCTGGAGAATATCTTGCAACTTTTTGGATCAATTCTCACTCCCCCTTTCACTAAGATTGGAATCCATATGTGGCACATTTTGCTCACCATTATGCTTTGGTCACTTTGGAAAGAGAGAAATTTCAGAATTTTTGAAAGGATTTCGAATGATCTTATAGATATCTCTTGAGGGGTGATGAAGATGATAGTTCAGTGGGCGCGTGCTTCCTTGAGTCTCAAGAGCTACCCCAAAAAAATTTTCTCCACCAATTTTGCAAACCTTCTTCTCTATCACCCTAAGAAAGCAATTAGATCAGCTAACTGGCTCCCTCCTCCAGAGGATGGCTCAAGATGAACTTTGACGCTAGTGTCAGATCTGAGGACCAGAAAGCTGGTTGTCGCAACATTATTAAGGACAGCCATGGGAATGTTATCTTTTCCTACAATGGGCAAATCAGATTTTGCAATATCAATGAGGCAGAATTAAGGATTGTCAAAGGAGTACTAAGGCTTCAGGGGGACCACAATCGCATCATAATTGAGAGCGATTTTGCTAATGTTATCACGTGGTGCTCCCAACCTCTTCTAACTCCCTGGAAATGGACCTTCGTTATGGATGAAATCTCAATAGCCATATTTGGCAAAGAGGTCCAGTTTTGCCACATTATAAGAGAAAAAAATGGCGATAGTGATTGTCGTGCAAAACTAGCCTCTTCCTAATCCTCGCTTTTCTCCCTCCTCTTCATTTCTTCTCTCCCCACTCTCTCTCTTCTTTTTTTTGTATTTTCTGCTTCTTTCTATATAATTTCTCATTTTTTCATTACTATTAACGTTAAAAAAAAATGTTATTTGCTTTAAAAAATACTAGGTGCTATTTGAAAATAATATCTTTCTAAAATCTTAGTTTTTAGATAATGTAACTTTGTAATAATATAAAAAGAGAAATAAAGAGCTTTTAGTTTCGCATAGGGGAATGGAGAAAAAAAATTATTCTTAAATATGAGAATACCATCTTCTATTGTGTTCTAACAACCAATATGAGAGAAGGCACTCGCAGAGCATGTAAATTGTGTGACACACACACATACACTTTCCTATGCATGTACAAGTGATTGGCACCTGAGGAGCACTCCACATGCTTACATCAATCTAGCCGCACCCGTAGCCCATGCATTGTGGATTGGATTCACAGCTTCCTTTCTTTTTGTTGCGAGTCGGGTTTACTAACCCAGTCAATCACCCGACGATAGTCTCAATGTAATGTGACACTGTGTCGTGGTGATGTGGCTCAACAATGTTGTGCATTGAATAGGTTCATTCTATAGATGATGTGTTTGCATGATGCTTTGTTCAGGATAGTTCATTTTGAACCGTTAATGACTGTTAAAAAACCAACTACATATGTTTAACGAATGGTTAATAGCCTTTAACAGTAAAGGCATTTTTTTTCAAACCGCCCTAGATGATTGACACAAGGCGTCCAAAGTCCACAACCTTTGAATTGATAAGACCTTTTTTCTCTTTACAAATGTGACTGATTTTCACTCCCAAAAGACATCCTTTTACATGATTGTCCTCCTTTGTAACTTAGTTTCTCTCTAAAAAGAAAGGTAACTCAAGTGATCTGAGATCGTGTTGTTTTTGTACATTGAACATGCAAATAAATCAATCTTCTTTGTCATGTATTTTAAGGATAAATTACCTGGAGAACTTTATGCATACTGATTATTATTAAGGGTGTGGTTTGATAAGGCTCGGGTCCTAAACAACCAAAGTAAAACGTACCTTTAAATAGTATCAAAAGATGTTGTTTCATTACAAGAAATCTTTGTGATAGCTTGAAAAATTATTTTCACCTCTAATTATAGAATTTAAAACTTCAAAAATAATATAGAACGAGCAGATCTATGAACACTTGGAAATCTTAGAAATTGATGGTCTAGAAAATACATTACAAGTTACACTATTTTGAAGACTTGAAATCTATCTTTTTCGTATGTCCATACATATTGAGGTCGAGATGGTCAATTTGAGGATATTTGGGCATCGAAACAATCTCTGAATTTTTGAGGTGTGCCTAAATTTGATTGTTTAGAGCCTCAACCTTATATAACTTACCTATCATTAATCAACCAAATATTGTCAGATAACTCAATTATGCACCTGAAAACTCTATCTCCAATTTGTTTTCAAATATATCCAAATAAATTGAAATTTTATAGCCCCATCTCACCCACATTCATTGCATTTCAGCAATTCAAGCCAATATTTTTTTAGTTTAACAATAGAACCTTCCATGATTTCATCAAAGTTATGAATCCAGATTTTGTCGAGCGTAATCAATACGATTGCCAAACTTCAAAAGGTGGCAACAAAAGTTAGTATTTCCTCTACCACATTAAAGATACCCTATGTAATCACCGATCAAATGTTAAGATTTAGCATCACCAAGTGAATGAGAGACCTTAGTAAAGACATCTAGGTACTCAAATGCCAGATCTTCAAGTCCCTCACCAACCCCATTGATGATATGTATCAATCACCAGTGAAAGAACTTTGATTCCTGCAAGATATAAATAATCAAACAAAGGAATAGTAACAAAGTTTTTATTTCCAAAGTACTTGGGGCTTAAATCCTGAGAAAACAAGACTATACTAAGGTTTAAATTCACTAAAAAGAAGACGACACTCGATCAAGTGTGGAGTTGTTGCTTATTATAGTGAACTTAAAAGATATACAAATGAATTAGATGGGTCCTTCCAAGTGGAAACTGAAAGGAAGACCAACGTGATTTTGCCGGGAATATATATATAAATATATATAATATTTTTTTTTTTTTTATTCTTTTCACTCCTTTTTTTTAGCAATGATTACTTATAAGCGGTCTTGTTACAATAATTCTTGCTTCAAGAAAAAATAAAAGTAAACCAACAGATCCAAGATCTTAAAACCTTGATGCCATTAAACTAATTTTCTTTAAACAAATAAAATAACTATTACTCCTCATGCTTGAAAATGTAAAGACAATATAATAGAGAAAAGCAAGAAATGAAAGAAAAATGCCGGATATTACTTCAACTGGGCTTATTACATCCCACACCGAGTCACGACCATCTGATGGTGCGGGATCAACGTTCAACCTTTAATCTTAATGGAAAAGAAAAATTTCAAGGCAAACCCTCTAATAGAACTATGAACTCTTGTTTATCACAAAATTCGAACTTAGGTACAAACCCACAATATCTAGTTTAAGCAAGATAGCATATATTTGCTACTACCCAACCCTTAGGTTCATCAAAGCAAGATGAGAGAGAGATAGAACACCATCTAGGTGGGGCATGCCCCTTAGGTCAACCTAGAGAGAGATAGTCCAAGAGGTGGGGTGTGCCCGTTAGTATGATCGAGAGAGAGAGACTTCTATGGTTGGGGCGTGTCCCCTATTGCTATCAAAGAGAGAGAAAAATATTTAGAGATAAGAGCAATATTGGTGTGTAGAGAGTTATGGGCATGAGGTCATCTTTTATAGTGTAAAAATAGGATAAGGGTTTTTTAGGATTTCTATGGCTTGCCTCTTCTTGTGGATTAAATATGAACTATTGATCATGAGTGACTTGTGGGGTGAGAACCTTTATCCCCCTTTTTCCTTGGAGCATTATCCCATCAATAAAAATTAAATAAGATAATATTAATAAGCTTTATCTAAAATATGCATAAGCATTATCAAACTTTTAAAGATTCATTCAAATCTTCTTCAAGATAAAACACTTATCCAAATCGCACCATAACTTGGCATGCAAGCCAAAGTTATTGCTATTTATCAATTCACCCCTATAAAATAGGAAAGTCCCAAAAAGTGGGGTGCGCCACCCATAAGAATAGGAAGCCCCTCAAATTGGAGCATGTCATCCATGAGGTGGCATTGTTGGCCCCACCAATTTAGGTCATGGTGGGCTTATGTGCACAATGGGCCCCCCAATGCTTATTTTAAATATTTTTAATACTCAATAAAATAATTTTAGAATTAATGTGAATATTTTAAAGCATTAGAAAATCAATATCTTCATTTTTATAAATCCAAATTTTATAAATAAAATATCTAGGGATCCAGAAATATTCATATAATAATTCAAAAATCATATCATCATAAAAATAAACACAATTATATTCATTAGATGGGATAAAGATCCATATAATTTAGGAATAAACATTTTGGGGCACTCCATCTTCAACCGTGGACTACGGTCCTTACTTGCTTTATCAACCGACCTCGTATTTTTCATGACCCACAGTCTATGCAGATACTCATTAGTGAGTCACCAAAGTCTGGTTGATAAGCCAAGTGGTCATAATCTCAGTTTGTGAATTTTAAGTTCTCCCCTAGATATGTGTCAAGGTCATCAGGACCTGATGTGATCACAGTTCCTATGGCGCATAGGGGTATCTCTCGCATATGCACAAGCATCATCCTAAAAGGTGATTCGCTTTCTCGAAACGGCTATCATTATGCATGTCGTGTGATGATATATAGATGAGGCTTTGGCCCCAGTCTCCGAAGGCCACCATCACACACAAGGGTCACACAGTCCATCGACTCACTCATCTAAGTATACTCCGACCTCATCAAGGAATGACTTATTAGAACCATTACCGAATAATTTTCTATGCCCAGGTAACATATGTTTTTCCAAACGGACTGGCCTAGACCGTCAAGCATAGTTCAATATCAGCAAATAATATTTTCTTAGTATAGTCTACGAGGAACCACACTCCCACTGAGTTCATGTTCCATTATATCAAATGTTTCATTACAAGCACTAATAAAGCCTTTAATGGACACATTCACCCAACATCTCCTACTTGGCTTTTGAAAGCCTTACATTCTCTCTTCATCACTTTCTCTCATCCCCATCTCTCTCACATATCTTACAAAAACGTTAGGGGCAACGCCTTTTGTTAAAGAATCTACAATCATCAGATCTGTGGATATATGGCTAATCTTGATCTCTCTCAATCTCAACTCATTCCTCAGGTGATATAAATATGGTTTTATGTGCTTGGATTTCTTATGAAAACATGGCTCCTTTGATATGTAATTGTCGCATGTTGTCACAAAAGATCCTTACTGCCTCACAACTCACGGGATAAAAATTGAATTGATTAAGAAACTTCTTAATCTATACGGGCTCCTTAGCCGCCAAACAACATGCCATGTATTCAGCCTACATGGTGGACAATGCCACCACATCCTGTTTCTTTTAGTTCTAAGAAAATGCACCCCCTCAAAGCATAAACATGTATCCAGATGTGGCCTTCGCATCATCTGGATCCGTGAGATAGCTTGCATCTGAATACCCCTCAATTGCTACTTCAATTTCTCCTTTGTATGTAAGTGCATAGTTCATGGCCCCTTTTAAATATCTAAATATTCTCTTAACCGCCCTCGAATGCTCCTCTCCAGGATTACATTGGAATCGGCTAACCATGCTCATGGCAAAAGACAAATCAGGCCTTGGTCTCATCATGGCATACATAAGGGACCCAACTACGCTCCTATAAGGCACTCTCTCCATGGCTTTTATATCAATATCTTTAGTACGACACATCTTATTAATAAGCTTCGTATTTTTATCTATTGGCATAGACATGGGATTACAATTATCCATATCAAACTTTTCTAATATCCTCTTGCAGTAGGTTGCCTGGGAAAGTTGGATAGTTTTCTCTTTTCTGTTTCTTGCTATCTTGATTCCCTACACATATGAAGTTTCTCCAAGATCTTTCATATCGAAGTGTTGTGGAAGAAAAGTTTTAGTCTCTACTAATAAGACAATCAAGCTACTAACAATTAATATATCATCCACATACAAGAAAATGAAAACCACATCACTCCCACTGATCTTTTGATAGATAAAATAGTCATCATTATTAGTAGATAACCCCGTAAGGGCTAGAATCTCTTGAAATTTTATGTACCACTGACGCGATGCTTGTTTTAAGCCATAGATAGATTTGTTAAGCTTACACACTAGGTTTCCCTTCTTGGTTGACTCATGTAGATTTCTTCATCTAAATCTTCATTTAGAAAAGTTGTTTTGGCATCCATCTGATGAACCTCAAAATCAAAATAAGCTACTATGGCTATTAAGATTCTGATGGATGAAAATTTAGCAACTGAAAAAAAGGTCTCATCATAATCTATCCCTTCTTTTTGGGTGAATCCCTTTGCAACTAGTTTAGCTTTGTATTTTTCTATTTTCCCTTCCGAGTTAAACTTCTTCTTGATAATCCACTTACATCCTATAGCCTTACGTTTTCGAGGTAGTGGCACTAATTCCCAAACATGGTTTTGGTTAATAGAAGCATATTCATCCTTCATGGCTTCTATCCAATACTCTTTTTTAGGACAAGACAAAGCTTTATAATAGGTTTAGGTTCAGAATCTAGATTATCCCCAATTCTACCATAGTGGTCCTCTAGGTAGACATAGTGTTCTAGCTATAAAGGTAGTCTACTAATCCAGTCACCTCATCTTGGTTAGGGTTCAGGCTCATTTTGAATTGAGGGTTCGGGTTCGGGCTCAAGTCTATTTGAAGTTTCGGGTTCGGGTTCTCTAAGCACATCCTTATTTCTAGCCTCCTCAAAGAGGTTGGCTTGTTTGTGACTCTATCTTGCTTCAAAGAATTCTTCCTCGAAGAAATGGGCATCACAACTCTCAATAACTACTCCAGTTTCAAGGTTGTAGAATCGATACCTCTTATCATAGTCTACGTAGCCAATAAAAATGGTCTTTACAGTTTTGGGTTGAAGTTTGGTCCTATTTTGGTGTAGGATTAGGACATGGACTGAGCAACCCCAAACTTTTAGATCGTCAAGAAAGAGAGCACGACCGGTGAATATTTCGTAAGGAGTAAGTTGGGCGTCTTTTATGGGAGTCTGACACTGCTTTTCTTCAAAAATCTGGGAGAACATAGCATTCCTCCATTATACTCCTTACCATTTTAACCAATGTCATGTTCCATCTCTTAACAACATCATTTTGTTCGAGAGTATAAGGCATGGTATATTGATAGATGATTCAATTTTCAACACAAAATTCTTTGAAATGTTTGGATGAATATTCCCTCATCTATCGGTTCTAAGGACTTTAATTTCTAAGTCAGTTTGATTTTCTACTACAGCTTTATATACTTTAAACTTTTCTAAAGCTTCGAATTTTGTGTGCTTAAGATACACATGGCCATTTCGCTAGTGGTCATCTATAAAAGTGATGAGATATCTTTTGCGGCTTTTGGTCGCCACATTCATAAGACCACATATGTCACTATGAATGATTTCTAAAACATTAATAGTTGTTTTTGCCCCAATGATATTTTTCCTTGTTAGTTTTCCTTGCACACAAGACTTACACACTTTTGATACATCACCTTATAATTTTGAATAATACCATCATTTTTCAATCTTTCCATTCTTTTGTAATTAATGTGTCCTAACCTCACATGTCATAAGGTAATATCTAAATCATTAGGAGACGAGGCATAAGTAAGGTTTCCTTTTATTTTAATAGTAAATAAATCATCCAAAGACGTCCAATTATAACAACATTATCCCCCATCTTGACTGCTACCTTCTCTCCAATGAAAGTGGTCACGAATCCCACTAGAGTTATCTTAGGAACCGAAACCAAACACTTCCTCATAACGAGAGCATAAAGTGTTTGCTTTACGTTCAAGACACTCCCACATTTCAATTTAACCTCAAAATCCCCGACTCCAAGCACATCGGTCTTTTGTTTTCCTCCCATATAGATGTGTTGGTCCCCGGACCCCATGGGAATAAAAGAGTGGAAGCTTTCTCTGGTGTTTAAGACATGAGCTGTAGCTCCCGAGTCAAGACACCAAAAAGCTTCCTTGGGGTCGGCTAGTTAAGTTTCAAAGACCACACAAACAAGTTCCTTGTTTGTCCCACCAAATTTGTTGGACCTACAATACTTGGGTATGTGGCCTACCTTCTTGCAAATAAAGCAAGTCTAGTATCTCTTTTTCTTCTTTTGTTTTCAAAATATCTCTGTTTGTTATCTCCTCTCTTTCCAAAATTATTTCTACCATGTCTTTTCTTAGGTTTAAAAGATGGTGAAAATTTTACCAAGTGTACGGCCTCCCTTGGAGTTGATGTTGGTGCAATGTTTGAGTTCCTCATTTCTTCTTCTCTTTTGATTGTCACGATGAGCTCCTCCAACTTTAAGGTTTTCTTTCTAGTTGAGAGAGAGAGCATAAAAGTTTCTCAAGTGGCATACTCATCTTTGATTGCTTGAGATGAGTCGTTATTTGGACGATGAGGACAATACTCATAGAGCATCTCATGCAAGTGTTCCATATAAACGACATATCCAATCTTTCTTTTCCAAAAGGCATAATTGGTCCCATCAAACATTTCGGATTTTTGGATCTCCGAGATGAAGGTACGTGCGTCCATATCTTTTATTCTCAAGATAGATCTAGACTCAATAAAGAGAAAAGACTCACAATGGCAATAAGTAACTATGTTCTGATATCAATGAAAGATAGACCAATGTGATCTTGCTACAGTATTTGTATTCTTATTTTTTTATTATTCTTTTCACCCCTTTTTCTTTCAGCAAAAATCACTTACAAGTAGTCTTGTTACAATAATTCTTGTTTTAAGAAAATAAAAGTAAAACCAACAAATCCAAGATCGTAAAACTTTGATGCCATTAAACTAATTTTCTTTAAACAAAGAAAATAACCATTATTTCTCATGCTTAGGAATGTTAAGACAATATAATTAAAAAGACAAGAAATGAAAAAGAAGAATGCTGAAGATTACCTCAATCGGGCTTATTAGACCCTACACTGAGTCACCACTATCTGATGGCGCGGGATCAACGATCAAACTTCAATCTCAATAGAAAATGAAGTTTCAAGGCAAACCCTCTAATGGAACTATGAACTCCTCTTGATCATAAAATTCGAACTTAGGTACATACTTACAAGACCTAGTTTAAACAAGATAGCATCTACTTACTACTACCCAACCCTTAGGTTCATCAAAGCAAGATCAAAGAGATATAGTCCAAGAGGTGGGGTGTGCCCCTTAGTATGATCTAGAGAGAGAGACTTCTCAGGTTGGGGCATGCCCCCTATTGCTACCAAAGAGAGAGAGAGAGAGAGAGAGAGAAGAGAGATAGTGGTGTGCAGAGAAATATGGGCAAAGGGTCCACTTTTTATAGTGCAATTAGGATTTTTATAGCTTGCTTCTTCTTGTGGATTGAATATGAACCATTGATCATAGATGACTTGTAGGGTGAGAGATTTGGGCGTTCCATTCCAATAGATGAGCTATCAACATGCTATGGAAGGTGTTAGAACCTTTATCTGCCTTTTTCCTTTGACCATTCTCCCATCAATAGAAATTAAATAAAATAATATTAATCATAATATTGAGTTTTATCCAATATATGCATAAGTCTTATCAAGACACTAAGGATTCATTCAAATCTTCCTCAAGACAAAACATTTCTCCAAATCTCACAATAATTTGGCCTCCAAGCCAAAGTTATTACTCTTTATCAATTCAACCCTATAAAATAAGAAAACCCCTAAAAGTGGGGCGTGCCACCCATGCAATTAGGAAGCCCCTAAAATTGGGGCGTGCCACCTAGGCTTTGTTGGCCCCACCAATTTAAGCCATGGTGGGCCATGTGCACAATGGGCACATTCAAAAAGATAAAATTGAGAAAATATAATTAGAATATATACATTTAGGAAGAGATAGGGAGAAAGCATTCACATTCCATCTCAAAGAAGATAGAGAGAGGGAAAAGTTGTGGATATAGAGAGATTACCAAATCATGAAGGGAGAGAAAGAGGGGGCTACGTCGGGAGAGAGGGAGTTTCTCTTTTGATAAATTTATATATGAAAATTGTTTGTGGGTTACAATATTTTAACTGTCATTTTAAATATTTACAAAAGAATGCCATGATTTCTTTTGGGATATACCTTAACTCAAATGAGAATTACTGCTACATAAACTTAGTGAATTTTTCCACTAATAATTTAAATTAAAATAATCATTGGATTTTTTTTATCTTATTTTTCCTTTTACATTTTTGTATTTAACAAATGTTATGTTTTTATATTTGATGAACGCTAGTGCTTGCTAGGGTTTGCTACAGGAGAGGAGAGAAATAATTTGGTTTTAAAAGAGAGAGTGAAGGGGCATGCCGCGTTTCCCCCTTGTTCGTAGATGTGCACGGTCTTTGGAGAAATATGGAAAGTGGTTCTTTTTTTGTTTTTTTTTTTTTTGGCTTTTCTCAATTCCAAATAAGGAAAGCCATAATAATACAGAGAATACAATAACATCATCTGTTTTCCCAGTTAACAAAAAGGCCAAAGTAATATTTTGCTTTCATTGCCTTCAATCATTTGACAACTTGCCTTAGATATTGATTCAAATCCCAGAAGTGATATGGACAGACAGGACTTGGAAAGATAAGGAAAAGGGTAAAGTTATTTATTATGGAAAAAGTTTATATAAAGTTACAACATTAAAATGTAGAATTAAAGATGCATCTCAAAAATCCATCAGAAAAAGTTGTTTTAATGATGAAAAATCAGCTAATTGATCATTTCAATATCGAGATGGATGAATATGAAAAAAAAAAAAAAAAATGTCTTAAAAATAAGGCATCTTGCAACACATTATCTAGATCAACTTTTAAGATTTTCATATGTTTATAGATCTACTGGATTTTAACTATTTTTGGAGTTTAAAATTTTATAATTAGATACGAAAATAAAATTTGACATAATCTTAAGAATATTTTACACCAAAATTACATGTTATGATAAAATTTGGAGGTGCACCTTAATTGGAATGATTAAGGTTAAGGTTGCAACCTTATAGAAACCACACCTTTTTATTATTGATGTTCTTCAGAGCCATTAGCAAAACTAGTTGTTTTACCACCAAAGATATTCTCAAGCAAAGCAACTCTACAATGTCTTGACCGAGTCAATACAGTATTACACAAATATTACAACAACAAAAGGAAAAAGCCAAAAACTGCATCTGCTATTTATTCGATGTTAAACACAAATAATTGTGAATGCTTCATGTTTTCCTCTTTTTAATCCAATGATAATTAAACAGCATGTAGATCCCCAGACATGCTTTTTATCAGAAGTGGAGGCTCAGATCTCAAAAAAGTCTGCTCCCTCCTCGACATCATCAGTTTGTATGCTCCCCCTCTGAGCCATGAGTATCCTATAGACCCTTTTCGAACAAACCTCACCCACTCTCTTCCCCTGCTCCAAGCCTGAGGTCATCAAATCTTTCAACAGAAATTCTTTCTCATGAACCTGTCAATCATACAGATTACTGAGGATACAACTCCATCCAATCCGGGGCCAGTTGAGAGAGAGAGAGAAAGAGAGAGAATCTACCGTTCTATTGGGATCTAGATACACATTTAAAAGGGATCTCATCGTTGGGTATTTCTTCCAAATAGCAACAGCAAATCTAGGTTGGACTTTTGGGATGGCGACCAGGGCTTTTAACCTGCATAAAACACCATGCCAGTTACCTAATAAATGCCTCCATTTATGCAAACACGTGAAACATTTCACAGAAAGTTAAGAAATTTCACGAAGTTAAGAAACAAACAGTAAACACAGTTGACAACGAGAAAAATTAAACTTGGCATCATGAGCATGAGGATACAAAGTGAATCAATAACTGCCTACCAGGTTGAAATTTTACCACAATATTGTAGCACACAAGCTAAAAAATTTTGGAAGTTGACATTACCAAAATATCTTCCCTTACATTGACACTAATGTTTCCCAAATATCAAAAAAAAAAAAAAAGTCAAAGATCAATAAACAAGAGAAATTCAATTAATCCAGTAATCTGCACTGAGAGACATTGGTAGCATTGAAAGTACTCCTTTTGCATTTGAAGATAGATACAACCCCTAAGGCATGGTATCTAGTTGCTGCAAGAGTTTTGAAAAGCCAAAAAAATGTCATGCCCAGCTGTGCCCACTAGCTCACCAGAACACGCATGTGAAGCCCTAATTTTGGGGAAAAACCTGAGCAATTCCATTCAGTCCTCAATTCACCACATTCAACTAAAGTTCAATTCAAGGCCGCATGAAGAAGTCAGAGCATTTAAGAATTTATGGATGTTGGTCCTTTATTTGAAGGACCTTTTCAATTCACATGTGTGAGACATTGAGATGTGCCTCACATCTTTTGCATGGCAATGATACAGACTCAGAGAGCTGAAGTTTGAGTTTCGATGGATATGTGGTTTTAAGAATAAAAGCCCAACTACTTTTTTCTAAAAGGCACCTGAACCTTTTATGAAACTAGGCATTCACTTCAATGTTTTGATCTCCTTTTTGGCGCAATGAGGGGATTTCATTCAGAACTTGAAAAGATTTTATCATAAAAACCGCAGAGTTTGATATGGTACCAACAAAATCAGCAAGGTGACCACCATGGAAAGCATAAGTATAGCATGGTATAGGCATTCAATAGTGGATACACATTGATAATCAGTAAACCAGATGTAGTATAGCATAAAGCGATAAATATTGCTATACCCATACCAGGCAAGACTGCTATTAGATACCGGGCACAATAGAATCTAATATCACCAGGTACCATAATTTAAAGGAAATAACAAAGGAAACGTTTTCCAAGAATAATTAAAAAGCAATAAACGTACGACTCTTGGCAATGTGTATGTATTCAATCAAAAAGTATCCCATTATTCCCAATGGGAATATGAATAGTATAGTGGAAGTTGAAAGAACGTCCGTCATCGCATCCATAGTATTCAATGGGGAAGCCAACATAGTGATTCCCCATGTATTTTTTTGGCTTTTAAGAGCATTGAAAACATGTTAAATTGAGATTATAGTGATCTTCTACACCAGAGGGAGTGCATTATGTGCTTGGCAAGATCATGAAAAATAGGATTAGCTGCACCAACAAGAGAACTCTGGGTATTGCAATGGATGATAGACTGCTGTACTTTGTAATCACGTGATGCAATCAGATTTTTTATCCAAGAAATCTTTGCACGATGCTTGCCAATGATATACACTTGGCCTCCACAGTCAATTGTGAGACGAACTTTTGCTTCTTGCTCCTCCAAGATATCATTATGCATGATAACCCTACCAGGTGCGCATCAGTGGTTGCATGCATAAACTGACACATCTGATTTACTGTGAAGATTTCAAAGGACAAGTGAGGGTGAGGTACGTAACTATGCCCGCCATACATCGGTATTTTTCTAGTTCTTCGTGTGATTTCCTTTATGCGCTCTCAATCTTTCGTTGAGTTTGGCGGAATTGGTTGATGGTTTGAAATGCAACATAATAGTGTGGTGTATAAATATGTTGAAGCAATCATAGCTCATCCTGAATGTGATCCATTTCTATCACCAGAGAGTACCATAACTGTCCCCAATCTTTATGAAACTTGCCATGAAGGAATCTCATGATGTTGCTGATAAGTTCAGAAGAACTTCCTGCAATAATAATGTCATCGACATACAGGAGGATAAGCACAATACCCCTGGTGGTCATGTAAATGAAAAGACAATGATCCATCAAAGTCCCCATGAGCGCATAGTCTATTAATGCATGATGAAAGCTTTGAAACCAAGTATGAGAAGGCGACATAAATCCATATATGGATCTCTTGAACTTACAAACGATTCCAAAGGGTCCTCAGTGAAACTTGGGGACTACTCTATGTGTACCTTAACTTTTAACGCTCCATGAAGAAAGGCATTCACATCGAGTGGGAAGAGAGACTGCCATACATCAAAGCGAAGGATAGAACTACCTGAATAATGATGATTTTTACAAATGGACTGAAAGTTTCATCATAAATCAAGTCCATGTTGCTGATTAAAACCTTTGCCACTAATCGAGCTTGTCCTCCACAATCAATCATAGCAAGCTCACATTTCTGGCCTTCGGGCAGAACTTGGGAGTGAGAAATTTGTGAATGAGCTCTTGGAGGAGGACGAGCAGGTACTCAGGGAATCAGTCCTTCAGCTATAGGCAGAGCTGCAGGACATTCACAACAGATGAAGTGACCTGTCCAATGAGCTTTGCCAAGACGTTCCACTGTATTCTCTGAATGCTGTAGTGCCCTCTCTCGACACGTTTTTATTAGAGGACATGGAGGAATAGATACTTGAGGTGATCATTTTGATTTTTCTTCTTTTTTGGTATATCTTGACCCATCATTTTTCGTAGATTCTCCCCCTTCCCAACCTCGTTGGAATGACTTGTTTTCTCTTCCCTCATTTTTTTCCCTTTTTTTTTTTTTTTCCCTAACATCCAAATTTGTTTTGGCAATGGTGCCACCATATCTACACATAGTTTTCTAAAGACAATATAGATTTTTTGGCCCCCTAAGAAATCTATTGCAGTTCATGTGAATGAATGTTCCTTTGTCTCTCTAGCCCATAATTGCCTATTGGGTTGACTCATTCTCTCCCACTATAAAGAATGTTGGACCGTATAATCTAGTCCAAGCTGTCACCGGCAATGCAGCCAATTGCAAAGGTGCAGGCGCCATAATTCAACGACGTCAACTTTATATTTCTTAGTCGGGATGCTGGCTCACACCTTAAGTCTTCTCATGAAAGATATAGCTGATAAAAATAAGAAAAATCCATCTTTGCTTTTGTTAAGGAGCATTGCAAGTAAGAGAAAGCGGTGGTGCAGTATATAAGTAACCATACTAGGTGACATAACATATTTCGCACATATTCTAACCTTGAACTTCTTAAGGCTAAGAAGACTAAGTTTTGTTGATGAGGTTGATAGATGGGAGGTTTGGCGTGATGTCTCTGATGTTGAGCAATCAATGGGATGGTCTTAAGCGTGCAGCAACAGATATCGAACACGGCTTGGTCCGTGATACTATAATGGACGACGAGTACTAGAAGATCAATAAGTTGATATTGTGTTTTACAAGACCAATATGTAAGATGATAAAGTTTGTCGATAGTGACAGGGCCGTTATTGGAGATGCATACGAGCATATGGATATTATGTTCGGAGAATGCTCTACATGACAATCCTGTGTTATTTCAAAGAGTGAAAATTTTAGTTTTGGCTCGTTGGTACAGGTCAAATTTTCCATTGCATTGTTTGACATTCCTTGTCAGTCCCAAGTACTATTCTCGAGAGTGGTTGGCTATGCCATCACCTAGTAGGGAAAGGAGGGTGAAATCCCATCAGGATCCAAAAGTTTCTTCATGTTCCATTCTGCTCTTGAGGTATTGATCACAAATGATGTGTAGCAAGGCAAGGTGCGACAAAAAAGTGATTTTTAAGCCATAGAGGGGTCCTCTCACTCCCAGCTTCTATAGCTGATCGGAGAACTATGGCAAGTGTATCGTGATGGGACATGTATGGTGGAGATACTCCTAAATTACATGCACTTGTAGTGAAGGTATTGTCACAAAGTGTAAATTCTTCTTTTGTGGAGAGATGTTAGAGCACATACAGCTACATACATAGCGTCAAACATAATTGGCTTAATGCAAATTGTTCAGAGGCATTGGTCTATGTTCATTACAATGACAGGCCATTGAGCAGATTACAAGTAGACTATGAAGCCAAATACAAGGATTGGGACGCTCATACTGAAGATGATCCCCTCGAGGACGACTTAATGGCCTTTGCAGCATTGGATGCATGCCTCAATGTTGATGATAACAAATGTATGCCTAACGTCTTACAACCTTTGGGATCAGTCACTCCCCCAAGCACTTCAAGAGAGGTACAAAGTACTCAAAGAGACGTCGATGATCTTGCAATTGAAACCCCCACCGAGCACAGATCAAGTCAGACTCTGAGACTTGCCCCTAAAGTGCCTCCATCTCCTATGCACCAACCAAGCCAACCCTCACCTACAACCACCCCAAGATTGCCTCCAATATCTGCAGTCACATAGAGGACCCTGGCTGCATCCCAAAGAGGCAGAAAAAGGAAGAGACTATAACACCTCACCCACCCCTTTCCCTTCCGCATGGGCCCTCCTTTCTCTCAAAAATGTTAGTGTGAAATGAAATTCATGTATTACAGTTTGTTATTTTATTACAAGCAATGTATAACCTTCAGCCACTATATAATGTCAAAATTTCTCACTCTTTATCCATGTGCGTTATTTTTTAATGCACGCAATATGTACAAAAATTGAATCGTGCCAAAATTAATTCATTTTTATTTTCTATTTCAAGCAATATGCACGCAAGCGATTACAAATGAAATGTACAAACATAATCAATTTTACTTTTTAATTCATGCAATGGATGAAATTAATCTAAACTGCCATGTATCTCGATTCTTCGTGCTTTACAAAAAAGTAAAGGTAGGGAAAAATTAGTAGAATTCTAGAAAACAATGAGTCATGCATCTCATGCCAGAGATGAAGAACTAGGGTATTCAAATATTTTAACATTGCACAGCCCAAGTTCTCTTGCTAAGAACTTCACACTAGATAACACGCCAACTATGATAAATAGTCTCAAGGCCCAAGTTCTCTTGTTAAGAAATTCATAGTTCACACTAGATAACATACCAACTATGGGAGATACTCCTCTTTCCAAATAACCCAAATCCAAGACCATAATAATTTGAACCATTCAAAAGGATGCAACTTAAGTCACCTAAATTTTTAATATTTGATTTTGTGCTAATACAATTCCAAACCGCGGTGCTTGATGTTCAGTAAGCTGGATTTGATAACAGCTTAATCGACTTCCATCACATGTGGAATCCATATTCAAAAAAGCATAGAATTAAGATTCAAAACTTGCAAAATCGAGAATCAAAATATATTAGAAACGAGAATATTGAACTGTTGGAATCGAGATTCCTAAACTTGAGGAAACGAGATTCCTGACTTCATGAAAAAGGGTTATGTGAAGATTCCTGGACGAAATCGCTGAATTTGGTTTTTGAACCGGAATCGCAACCTTGGGTAAGAGATTCGGGTAACTATGTTTTGGATAAATCTTCATGATTTCATGATTAAATCACATACCAACAGACATAGAAAGGTTCCAAAAGGCATTTGACATATCTCGAGATGATGTTGTAGAAACTGACAAAACAATCAAGGCCCAACACGTAGTGTATCACATATGGTAGGCCTTGTGCTAGTCTAGGACATCGTGTGCTGGAACCCTTGTACCCATTTGGAATTACCAAATTTTATCAGAAAAACAGCCTTAACTTTCTAATGGTACATCGGATTGAACGGAACTTGGGCTGTTGGAAGCTTATTCAATTCCACACGAGATGGTCTATGTCTCAAGTCATTTTAGTGAGGTTTGAGTAGAGTATAGTTTGACTTAATTTTAAATGTTTCTTAGGGCATTCTGGTAATGTAGACCTTCGGATGTATAAGAATGTTTCTCTGTGTGGTCTAAGGAATATGTGTTTTGGTCTGAGATAAGATTATATAATCAATATCAAGAACCAATCAAATTTCAAATATACATATTAAACTCTGAGAATTAAGATACACAAATATAAGTGATAAGTCATGACCCACCATGTCTCATTGGGCAAGAAAGGGTAAGTATGCAAAAAATGGCTAACAATATAGAATTTTCAGTTACTCAAACACAGAGTACCATATCAATAGGATAAGATGTCTTACCATACATTGCTTCTAATTAGGGCCTTGTCAATAAAATCTTTTGGAATATGGGATCCATTAGCACTAATAGATAGCCGTGTCAACTTTTTTCTGCAATGAAAAAGAGAGAGCACAATTAAGAAACTTGCAGCTATTACCACTATTTGTCATAATATTTTGTATATGAAGTTGACATAATTGTTCATTAGTGGAGCGCCACTGATAAATATTCCAATAATCATGCACTAGTTTATAAGTAAAACAAGATGTTTCCCCTTTATACATAAGGAACAAGAACAAGCACATCCGTATAGACTGCCAAACAATATAACAATGACTAAATTAACCATAAGAACACAACAGGTTATTAAATAAGAAACAAGAAAAGTATATACAGTTTTCCCTTTCTCTTTTTTATTGAAAAAAAAAGACCTTCACGGAATTCTTAATTCATGATTTGTAGGGAGGTACATGTCTCCAAAAACAGAGACTCTGTTGATGGGACTGGACGTTGGCAAAATGGGTACTATAGGATCAAGTGAATTTGATAATAAATATTTGTCCTTTCTGTATAATATGAAATTTATTGAAATTTTTCCATTTGGAACCATGCCAGGATAATTGCTGATGGCATGTTATACATGCAGGTAGGACAGGAAGTGGTGTTTTCAATGGTGGGGAGAAATTTACTTTCAATGTACTTTGCTTGCATGGAACTCTTCACTTTTTCATAACTTTTTCATGCACTTCAAACATTTAACCAGGGGAACATTCCAGACACACAAAGAAGAAAGAGTAGATGGCTAAGTGTTAGCACAATCACTTGGGGCATATCGAGAGTTGCAGTACATGTATATATGAAGGGGTTAATGTATGGGAAATTATATGGAGTGATAATATTCATAATCAGGTTAATGTCGGGCTTGACCAGATCTGAGCTTCTAGAAGATTGGGCTGAGCTTCTAGAACATTGGGTAGTAGATTGCCTAAGAGCCTGGAGGATAGTAGCTCTGGTGAGTCACATCTGATATTGGATCTTCTACAAGTGGTGAGGTAAAGCTAAATTTTGATGGGAGTTCCAAGGGAAAATCCATGATGGGAAGGAACTGTGGGACTCTAATGTGAGGACTTTAATTTTAATCCCTTAACATACAGATTCATGTGACCTCCAATGCAGAGGCAAAGGCCCTCTGAGTAGGCCTCGGTATTGGTCTTCTAGAGATAGAGGGCCTACTCATGGTTTAATTAAATAATATGAGCATGATAAGGAGGTTTATTACTGTGTACTCCATCCTGACATTTGGGAATGTTATCTGCAGAGGTTTAGGACATTATTTCTTCCAAATAAATTTCTTATCATGTTTTTATGATTGCAAGTTCCAATGCAGAGGCACCAAGTAATGTAGGTGTCTCAAGAGATGTAATCTCCATCCAAGTGGATTTAGGGTGTCATTGAGATCCAACCTCAGCACCTCACCTGGCACTATCCACCTAGGTTGCTGTAGTAATTTTTAATTTTTTAAAAAAATTATTACCAATTAAATACTAACTCATAGCATGAAGTTTAAGTAGTTTCCCTCAATAATCTAATATTTAGGGCCGCCTCCTGAAACACAGGATGTTGACATCATGACTCAATAAGTGATTCAATGGCACAAGAAATCAAAGCGATTAGCAGTTCAAAATTCAATAAATGGACACTATAAGGCCCATATAGGAGCCAAACAGAATAGTCATACATGGACATTCAATGATTACTGCTGGAAAGCATATAATTTCCTTTAAACCAGAACTGCAACTTCTAGAAATCAATATAAGAGTGCTTTTGGTGCGAACAACGCTTTCAGCACATTCTTTATTGCCACCAATCTTTTAAGGGCCGCACTTCCAACACGCACCCTGAAACTTAAGGCACATGAAGCCCTAAAACTGCATATAAGACAGTTGCCACGCAATTACAATACGCATTCATTCCTTGGTGTCTATGCAACTCAAAACTACTTCTAGCTGTTTCCAAAAGCCTATTTTAATAGTTTAAATAAGAGAGATCTTCTGTTTTCGTAATGTAGAAAGCACTGGCAAAAAGATGATGCATTAGATACTAAAAGGACAATTCTGTAATTTATCAATTTAGATGCACTAGTGATGGTCGGTAGTAGTGCACAAATTGATGCAAATAATATTATCAAGCAAGTAAGAATGAGGAGCAAAAGATTCTTCATGATTCAAAAGTAAGGTCACTAAATAACCTCCATTCAACAGTTTAATCGGAAAATAACCCAATGATACATGAATACTACATGTAAAGGCATCTAAAGTGGAGTTTTAGATAACAAGTATACTACCAGATTTGTGTATGTTGCACGTAGAAATATAATGAGAAACAAAATTAAAATTATATTGAAAGAATAAAAGAACCGATAACATACTTTAAACTCCATAGTGTTAAGCGGATGTTAAAATTTCATTAACATTTCTATGTCCCTAAAATTTATTACAATGTACATACATAGATGAAATTAATATGTGCAGGTAGAAATGTTAAGAAGAGATCAAAGAATAACAAATTTTATAAATATCAAAAGAGATCAAGAATATATTATCAATATAGTTGATTATTGCTAGGTAGAACTTAGAATATATATATTACTAATTTACTATATCCACACCCCTAAAATTCAGAATTTTGAAACAAAAAAGATACTAAAGATAATTGTTTTTTTGGGGTACTTAAGAGGGGAAGCCAAGGCCCTACCCTTTTTTTCAAATAGTTTAGGAGCTAGTTTTTTTGAAGATGTTAGTGGGGTGGAGTCCATGGAAATGGAAACCACAACATGATTACTAGGGTGTGGGGGTGCTACTGCCACGAACCGAGAAATACAAATTTTAAAAGTGGTATTTTGTGTTGTAAAGATAATTTGATTTATTTTATTGATTTCAAATTAGTAATAAAAATTAATAGTATTTGGCATTTTTAAAAACGCGATACGAATAATTTTAAAGCAAATATATCTTCAGAAAAGTTTTATAAATAATTGAGAAAGGTCACAGAAAAGACGGCTTGCTATTACCTATTTTTTCAGAAGCATCAACATAATTTTTGTGAAGCATTTGAGAGTTCATTATAAGAAATTTGAAAATTGGCCATAAACCTTTTTTTAAAGCATGAAAACTTTGTGGGAAAGTTTAATTTAGTATTTATATTTAAATTTCTTCAACAAACAAAAAAAGTGCAAGATATAAAAGCTTTTAAAACTATTTGTATACTTTTTTTTTTTTTTTCGGGGGGGGGGTAGTGCTAAACGTGGGAATGGAGCCTAGAACATTATATTCACTTGCCCCACTAACCACCAATGCCCCATTCCCAAAAACTAATTTTATACTCAGTCATTATTAGAAACAAAAACTTTAAAATACTGTAAGGAAAAAATAATGGACATAACTTAAAACCATTTGAAAACCATTAATTAAAAATTGGAAACTAATCATCAACGATAATTAAAGAATAACACTTTGTCTTTAACGTTATAAGATCTTTAAGATTTAAACAAATAAATAGAGCTGATTTCCTTTTTTAGTTAACAAAACATAATAATATTTGAAATCTTATAATTAAAAATAAAAATCAGCAACAAATATTTTTGTGTGCACAAAAAAAAACTAAAAAGTGAAGTCTCCAGCCTTCCCAACCAATGCATCCTATGCAAGAAACCCGAAGAAAACCATGAACATCTATTCCTACAGTACAAGTTTGCAACCACCCTATGGAATAAGCAATTGATAGACTTCAAATCGAATTCGGTAACCACAAACACAGGTCAAATAACGTTTATCTGCCTTTTAGTCTCCCCCTTACCCTGCAACTAGACTCTTCCTTTGTAGAACTTCAGCCCTATCCATACTCTGCATCATATAGACCAAAAGAAACTCGAGAATATTTCATGAAAAAAGAGCAGACTTTGCTGATCATGTAAGAGATTAGATATTAGACTATCTTTTGGGCTGTTTCTATGGGCTAAATAGAATCTCTAGAGATATATTTCATTCCAACACAGCAAAAAAAATCCGATTAAGACCAAAAAAATTTCTAGGTCAAACCTTTGACTTTATGGGCAACATCAATCTCAATATTAACTGCTTCTATTTAGGGAATCTAAACAAGTGGCTTTAGAGGAGTATTTAGAAACTCCCAAGGAGACACAATTTATTCTTCTCAAGCTACATCAGCGAAACAAACTAAACAATGGCTCAGTCCATTCCCTAAAAGGCCTCATGAGATTTGAACAAAATGGGGTCCCCATCTTTTTTTTTTAGAATCATCACATTTAAAAAAATTGAGAACAAAAAAAATGTATGCTTGTTTAAAATATTTAAATTTTTGCAATAATGAATTAAAAACTTGTCACAAATAATTTAAACAAGTATGAAAAAACACAAAGGACTTCTTAAAGAAAAATAAAAATCCGTAACTGCAACAAAAAGAAAAGAAAAACAATGGTAATCTAAGAAACCCAAGACAGATTTTTGTTGGAAATAGAACTTCGCCATATTTGCAATAAAGGCAACATATTTTGTTGCATAGCTTTAAAATTCAAAAAAAAGCCTTTTAGTATTTAAATATTCTGGAGTTAAATGTAAGCAATTTTTAAAAGCATAAACCATCAAAATAAATACTGACTCTAAGAAATATCCTAATTTATAATAATATTATACATAATATGCTAAACATAATAAATATTACATATCATTATATTATTATAGTTGGAAGTAGTGAGAAAAGATATAGCGACTAATGGCCTCACTGAGGGTATGGGCCTTGATAGAGCAGAATGGAAATTTATGTAGCCAACCCCAAATAGATGGGAAAAGGCTCTGATGATGATGATATATCATTAAACTATTAACCAAAATATTGTTAGATTCACTTCGGAACCTGCTTTGGGTTTAGTCTTAGAAATGCAGCAATTCCATGCTTCAGCTGATTCAAGGGAAGACTTTGGTTTTTTCTTTGCTATTTTAAAATAAATAAATAAATAAATAATTCTTAAGTTTATAAAATGTTAAAAATAAAATGTTAATAATTAATAATAAATAAATTTGTTACTATTAATTCAATAATAAATAAAATGGCTGAAATATACTATTTTAGTACGATTTTAAATTCAATTTTTTAATGGCCTTTGAGTTGGAGCATCAAAATGGAAAAGTACTTTGTGCTTTGTGTATTAATTTTTTTATTTCTTTTGTTTTAAATTCAATTTTTTTATAGTACTTTGTACTTCGCTTTAATGCCCTTGGATTTTTTAATGCCTTTTGTTTTAAATTTAATTTTTGAATAATACTTTGAACTTTGGTTTTAATGCCCTTGGAATTTTTTTAATGCCTTTGGTTTTGACTTCAATTTTTAATGTCCTTCGGTTTTAGAGCTACTGATTTTAAATTCAATTCAAGTTTATTCAAATTTAAACTTTTTAATGCCCTTGAACATTACAGAGTTGGAAGTTTACCCCAATCCGCTATGGCTGAATCTGCATTCTTTGACGGAATTAACCCGAGTGTAGCCAAAGCGATCGAATAAAGCCGAATCACTAGATATCTTCGTTTCTTCGCTTCGGTACAGAAGCAAAACCGAAGGCTTCGGCCTCTCAGCCAAAGTGAAGTGAATTTAGTCACATGTTATTAACACAGTACATATGATGCAATAAACTCATTCTCTTTCGAGGTCACCCACCCTACATTCTCTCTAGAGATAAGAGCCTATTTTCTATTAGAGACACATGCTCCTTAATTGCTGATTAATATAACATAGATTAAGTGAGAAAGGCTCACCGAAACTGACAAGTGGCTAGGCTGCATGTCAAACCAACAACATGTTCTGCTAACTCAGCCTCATCAAGGCATTGTCTTGAATGTACTTGGAAAAAGTGAGTGGTTAACTTCAACAAGTCCTGATTACAAGAACATATTGTAAAAGTCAATGAGTAACTTCAATAAAAGAAAACAAGGACACACACAGCAACATTGGTCCATAGGAAGAGAGAAAGGCAGAAAGTCGATTAATGCAAAAATGAACCTCCTCCACTGGTGGACGTCTCCAACAATCAGCATTAGACGGGTTCTTGTACTGCACAGCTTCCCTGTATAATAATGATACAATTAAAGAGAATACAACAAGAATACACTGCTCAACAACCAGCATCACATGCCAATTTGAAATATGAAACAAATTAATTCAAAGAAAAATAAAATATAAGCTATCAAGTGAACCACACTGGAAATCCTGCTATTAAATAACAACTCTATAGCTCTATTAGGCAACAATACCAAGCAAGGGAACCACACTGTAAATCCTTCTATTAAATAATGATTGCTTCCCTCCCTCCCTCCTGGATGCAGAAAGAAAAAAGATGCAAAACACACAGGAGAAGAAAGGTCTACATAAGAACAAAGAAGAAACAACAGCAACTGCACAGATTCAACATTGAAAAAATCTTATTGGTCAACAGTTTTCCCATTGATAAAACTTTGTGATTTACTTTCCTATTATCACACAAGCCTTCGACCCACAAGTACGAAATGCCAACCTAAAATCAGCCTTGTAGAAATATATAATCCTTTAACACTAATTTCTGTCACAGCTCCCTTGTTTTTCTTTTACTTTTTACTTTTTGAGCCCTGCTTAGGGTCTTTTCACCTACCCATCTTGTGGGTAGCCAAGCTTTGTATACTTCTCTCATCTCAATACAACAATAAACTTTCTCAAAAAAAAAAATCTCTCACAGCAACATTTATCAAAAGAGGTTACTTAGAAGTGTCTAAGTTTCTAAAGTACCATGCATATGATCTCATTAACTTTAAATATACCTTACCTGCTTAATGAGAAAAATCTACTTGCAACTCTAAAGCAAATGCACCTCACTAATTAATGACCAACAAGTACGTGCAAAAGTTCATAAATAACTCATGCTAAAAGATGGCAAAATTGTGCAGCCATCAAGCTGCAAATTTCTTTCCATCTTCTTGTTTTCTTTCTTTCTTTTTTGTCGTTAGGGCTATTGATGGGGATGGATCATAGTTGTTTGGAGCAAGAGTTGGGTGCAGGAGCTGGACCGAGAACCTGGGATCCACCATGGTTGAAACACCCTATCTTGGTAGTAGGCAAACCTATGGGTCCTCAATAGCATTGACAAACTAGAACAGACGGTAATAAGTCTGCTATAATCTAACTATAGGACGGCCGAGAGCTTGGCAAGCTACCTTTCTCTTGATTTGAGGGGCAAAGAGACCCTTTTTTATGACTTCCACGTCTCACTGGATGACCGTCTGCCCAATTTTTTATTGAAAGAAAGGCTTTATGAGCCCTAGCCCTATAAGCCCACACCTATGTAGAGTAGATCATTCAGCACCTTCGGCAGAAATCAATTTTGACCCATTGGCCCTAGTATCATAGGCGACTGAACGGCCGCCACCCTAATTACTAGACCCGACCTGCTATAATAATTCCATAAACACCTAGCGAAGATATGGCAAACATATAAACTAGCCCTATGTTCGGATCAAACAATACCATACCATAATCAAAAAGTAGACGGCCCGAGCAACCAGAATTAACATAAATGTAGCCACTGGATATATACATATATATATATATATATATATATATATATATATATATATATATATATATATATATATATATATATATATATATATATATATATATATATATATATATATATGTCATCATCGTCATCGCTTTTTCCCAATTAATTGAGGTCAGATTTATATATATATATATTGTAGATATTATTTATTTTTAAAGCGATTTTAAAAATTGAGAAATGTGTAATCCACTAACATTATCTACACATGCACAACGAGAACTCTATAGCTGACGATCTCATAAAAAATAAAAATAAAAAAAGAGGGAGAGAGAAAAAATGAGACTGGAGTGCTATGATAAGAACAAAACTTAGAAATCACTTGAGTCCCTAAACATACGAGATGATGATTGCGTATAGCAAGAATCGCCTAGTTCTGAAGAACCCTAGCATTTCCCATGTAAGGGACTATCAGGAACTAGGGAGATCCCCAGGTCCAATTGACTCAAGTGTTTCCAGGTCAGTTCACCAATTTTCAACCACTAATGCAAATCACGATCATGAAAACGAAAAAGAAAACATTCAATTGGTGGTCATCAGCTAGAAATTTGACAAAAAGCAAAAATAGTACAAATCAAAGACATTAGGTTCCATATTCAAAAGCTTTCGAAACTTCCCCAAGGATCAATGTCCATTCAAAACATGATCACACCCCATTCTAAGTGGGTCATAGTTTCCCTCCAAGCAATCAAGATCCCTTTTAGTCAAATTGAGATCCTTATAAGGATCGAGCTCCCTTATCTCATACACATTATACAAAAAAATGGCAAACCCTAATTCCAATACCGTAATGCACTAACCTTTTCTAAATGAAACCTATATCGGCCCAAATTAGTGATCTCTGGGCACCAAAAGTCCCCTTAAGCTACCAATCCAAAATCCACAAATTATCACAACGTATTTCTTTTGATTTCAGGAGAAATCAAAAAAGTTGAATTTTTTTTCAATCTTTAGAAATATCTCATATCCTAAGAGTATTTTTAGAGTATTTCTTCCTCTAACTTAAGCAAGTGCCTCTCAAAACTCGGGATTTTGGCAAACAAGAATGCCTCTCAAAACCCTTTTCCCCCCTTTTTGGGGGGAAAATTCCCATATTGCCTTTGACCAAGGGCCTTTTCCTGCCCTCAGCCTCCCTGCGTCGAGGCGCCACCTAGGCAGCCTCCTTAGATGCACGGCTGCCCAGGCAGCCCATCGAGGCCATGGCTAGCATTTTGGCTTTCAGATGCCTAGGAGGCCGGGTGGCCGAATTTTTTAAAATTGGTATCAACTAGCCAAACTATGGGATGATGTTATGCCTTGTCCAAGTGTTCATGTGCATGTCAAAGTTGCAATCCATCTAGACAGTGAACGAAAAGAAAACACAAATAGAAGGTGATCAAAGACAGTAAGAGAGTACTGTGCACCAAGTGTTGTTCAGACCCAATTTCAGCAAGCAAGGAGGGCCAATCAGAAAGATAGGCACAAACATAGTTGTCTAGATCTACCAACATAAATGGCGATTCCGCTCCAGAATCGTACTCTAGAGCTTCAGGATAGAGATCTTCAAGGGATCTCGATTGCTAAATTTTGTGATCTAAATCCCCATTGTTAGGGATTCAAGATCCTACTGTTTGACATTCAACTTTTCTTAGTCCCATACCATGTACATGCTTTAAAAACACTTTATAAACCAAGCCTCTAGTCATAGGATCAGCGTGCATGGCCTTGGTGGGTATATATGCCACATCAATCTCTCCAATCTCTTTCTCATCTCTTGTTTAATAGAATATGACCTTTATGTGCTGAGACTCCCTACAAACCTCAGCTCTTTAGCATTATATATTGCCGCGTGGTTGTCACATATTATACTTATGGTCTCACATCTCAAAGGTAGTTACCTTAGATTATTTAGAAATTTCTTAATCCATGAAGCCTCATTAGCCGCCATGTACCAAGTTATAAATTTGGATTCCATGGTAGATCATCATCATCATCATCATCTAAGCCTTACCCCAAGTACTTGGGGTTGGCTACATAAATCCCGTTCCGTCATTCTACTCATAAGTTCAGAATTCATGACAAGATTTGGCAAAGGTTTATGCTGGATGCCCCACCTAACACAACCCCTCACCGACAAACCGCCTAGGCTACCGCGGTGGGTCTAGGCAGATATGCCTAAGACAGGTGCCAAGGCGGGTGTGAACACCCAAGCCCCTTCAAAAAAAAAACAAACAAACAAAAAAAAAAAGGCCACATGTCTCTCTCTTTTTAACTTTTAGAGAATGACACATGTATTTATCTTTTCATCAAAAGAAAAGACATAGAATAGCAAATAAAAAGCAAGAAAAGATACATGAATAACAAATAAAAAAAACTAACATGGAGGACATGTGGTTGGTGGCAACAAAAAGGGCTAGATACTTGGTGGCCACGTGCCCGATGGAGAAGGTACAGGGCCATAGAGTGAAATGGCTCTCTGCCCCATAACTTTTGGACAGGATTTGTTTATAGGATTCTCTTGCCCCCATGACTCTCACTCTCTTTCTCTCTCCCCGATGAGACCTCTCTCTCTCTGTGCCTTATAGCTCTCTCTCTTTCTCACTCCCCGATCAGTCCTCTCCTTTTCTCTCTCCTCAAGTCCTATGTCTTTTATATCTCTCTCTCTATAATCTCCCCTTCTCTAGCTATTACACTGATGATAGAGACACTGGCCATGTACCCATAAAGGTGCAGTTTTTTAGAAGATTAATGAGTTTTAACAGGTAGAAGGAGATATTTTAGAGAGAGCTGAAAAAGGAGTCCCTTCTATTTCTCAAAATTTTTTAAACTCATGCAAATAAACATGTGCACACAGAAATCTCTCTCTCTCTCTCTCTCTCTCTCTCTCTCTCTCTCTCTCTCTCTCTCTCTAAAAATGGAGACCTGACCCACCCCTCACCCCACCCCTCACCCCAAACCAAAGGGTGGCTCTGGTATCTGGGCAACCGCCTACGCGGCCAAATCCTTATTTTTCAACATTGAGGCTGACCAAGGCAGAGTTATGTACGAAACAAAAATTAGAAAACAAAAGAACCTAAGTAAACAAAAATTAGAAAATAAAAAGAAAATAGTGTTTTCACAATAGATTAATGACCTTTGTATGAAGAGAGAGATGAGATCTCTAAGCTCAAGATTCACGCCCATGGCCAACACTATGAAGCCCAAAGAGAAGTTATTAGAAGCATGCCTTCTCTTTACAAAACATGAAAGGGAGGAAGGTTTAATACAAGCAAAAAATTGCTGACAATAACATGAGCAAAGTAAAGACTGGTTGCAAAACTAAAACAGTTTTTCAAGCTCAAATTGGGTTTTGTTGCGGGAGGCCATGTTTGCTTTTTGTGAAGAGCTGTAATGGAAATCTGAAGCTTGATGTGGTTTTCTTATTTCCCTGTGTTGGGGCTGAATTTAGTCAGAGTAGAGATCCAAAAACACGGATTTGGGCTTTGAAGTAGTGAAACCTAGAGAGACCCAAAAATCTGAAAAAAACGAAATTTACTCTGAAAAAGATTATTATCTGAAAAAATAAATTTGTTTTTATTTGTCATTTCCCAAAATAATTCTGAAAGCTCATTTTCTTGCTCAAAAAAATCCCCAAAAAATTCCCAAAAAGCCACAAAAAACATTTTAATTATTTTCATCAAAATAAATCAGCTTAACACTGTTTAAAAATATTTTCAAGGGAAATTAGAATCCTATGGAGTTGAATTAAGAATCAGAGCACTCCACTCAGCTAGACCCGAAATCCAAAGCCACCTTTTCGACATGAGCCAACAAACTCATGATCTACATTATATAAACAGGGGCCCATGATATAGCTTATCAAAGTCCAACCAATGAGTGACCTTGAATCCCCAAGTACTAGTAGATTTTAGGTGGACCGTTTTGAGGACATGCACACACATGGTGCAAAGGCTCCTCTCTTGACACATGTGCATACCTCTTACTAGTGGATCTTTGGAAGAGTAGCTTCCTATGCATTTCGACTGTTTATGCACATGCTATGAGAAGGTTATATAAGTCAAGGATTTGGGTCAATGCCCTTTGTTGACCCCTAACGTTCCCATATAAGGCTATTTTGTCATCGAGCTCATATCATCAATCACATAAAATATGTGGCCCTAGCCCATCACACAATCATGAGGCTCAAAAATAATAACGGACCTTGACATAAAGGTAACCCTCAACCCTCTCAGTACTTTCCATGCATACAAATCCTCTCATAACTCGTCATTCCATGACTCTTGGTCCTAGTGCACCAAAATCCTAAAGTCATGTCCCTCTTTTACTCTTACTGAAGTTCAGAGCTATTCAAATGTCGGAATTTTAAGGCCTTGAAAGGACATGATTCCAACATCATCAACAAGAGGGTCAATGAGGAAGTTGTTGCTCCATAGGAGGAGAAGCGGAGGCACCAAGGAGAAGCTGATGGGGAAGATGCCAAGGCCTCTGATTAAAATGAAGAACATGGAGATGGTGACTCTAGCGGCTGAGCTAACAAGCAACAAGGAATTGAGCAAAAGTGAGGTTGTGGCAGTGAGCATGACGGTTGGACTGCCCTTCAGGACTTTGGATCAAGGGCTGGCCAACTAGCACTGGCATTTAGGGCCATTCCAATGCAATCAGGATGATTATAACCATTGTTCCAAAAGGTGGACCGCCCGGTGCCTAGGCAATCTAGAGGCCCTGGGCACTCTTGCCTAGGCTTAGGCGGCCCTCCTAGGCACTTGGGCACTCGCATAAGCAGCCGCCTAGGGACGAAAATACCCCTCGTTGAGGGGTTCTTTTAGAAAGCAGCGCCTATGCGCTTACCTAGGCCTAAGCGGACCGCTTAGGCACTTGGGCGGGTATAAGCGGCCGCCCAAGGACGAAAATGCCCCTCGTTGAGGGGTTCTTTTCATAGTTGTTGGAAACGCCGGGGAGCCCCAATCATTTCAGGAACAGAAATCGCGAAATCAAGCATGGCTAGAAGTTTCCTGTTGTAGGAATCATTGTTCGTACAATAGGAATCATTGAGAACGAGATTCCTAATTTTCAAGAATCGAGTATCGATCGGAATAGGTCCAAGTTTTATTTACATATGGAATCGAGATTCCGGCCTCCTTGGAATCGAGGTTCCCATCCCCTTGGATTCGACACTCTAAGTGTCAAGTTTTATTAATATGCGGAATCGAGTTTCCATCATCTATGGAATCGAGTTTCCGACATATGCAGAATCGAGTTTCCATCATAAATGGAATCCTATTTCCCACATATGCGGATTCGAATTTCCATCATTTATGGAATCATGATTCTAACATATTTGGAATCGAGTTTCCATCATCTATGGAATCGTGTTTCAAAAATATTTGGAATCAAGTTTCTGAAGTATATGGATCAGAGATCCATGCTGGTTTGAGATCGAGAATTACAATAGTGGAATTGAGTTTTCGACATCACTTGATTCGAGTTTCTAACATATGTGGTATATAGATATGTTGCTATGTAGAATCGTGATTCTAACATATTTGGAATCAAGTTTCTGAAGTATTGAAGGGGTGAGTTGGTAAGGTGTCACTGGGTAGACTTTTTAGACATTAGGAGTACCGCAATACCGTTTAGGAAGTGTCAGGTGTCATTGCGTAGATTGTGTAGAAATTAGAGGAGTTTGGGTTTTCTCAAGCTCAAGCCGTGACAGTGTGTAGTATGGGGCCTATAAGCAGTGTCGCAGCTACAATACTGCATGTTGTGCATGAAGGAAAGATGGTGGCATCGACATGTATTAGTGTATCATCTGAGGGAGAATGTGGTTAGCAAAGCCAGCACTGGAACACCAACTTGCCCTTTCAAGAGAATGAGCTATCAAATTTAAATATTTAGAGTTTTAAAGTACTACTACTAATTATTAAACATGACGGTGGTGTCTTTTGCAGGTAACAAAGGCGGCTGTAAATTAATAACTATCAGAGCATTTGAAGTTTAGATTTTTTGGAATAGATTTTTGGAACTTAGTAAAAATAACATTACTAATAACCATTTTGCAATCGGTAGTAAAGCACTAAGCAATGTTGCACGGCGAGACGTGGTGCAAATTCACATAACTATGAGCAAGGTAAAGAAACTATAGCAGTTTACATCAACGCAAATATAAGAAACATAATAAAGATAACTAAAAAAGCAACACAATCTCATTAAATTCCTTCTAAAATACATGCTTTATAAATAATCATACCCCCTTCTAGTACACATGCCGCCTAATGCTATCGTTTAGGACCTTAAAGCATGATATCCACTAGAAAATAAAGCATTACTTTTGTGGTTATTATTTACAAGAAACCAATGTTTTATATGGTGTAGATGATTCAAAACCCTGACGAAATGAGCTCCATTACATGTAGAATCGTGTATCATTTAACATGGAATCAAGATTTAAACCTCACTGGAAGCCAGATTCAATCTATTTGGGAGCGTCTACCCACAATTAGGGGGTTCAAGTTTTTCTAGATCTGTTAGATAGGAATTCCAAAATTTGGAATCGAGATTCCGAACCTAAGAAATCGAGGTTCCTTCGTTGCGAAAAAATTTTTAAAAGAAGTGTTGAACCGAAATTCCGAAATTAAGGAAACAAGTTTCTTTGGTTTTGAAAATAGATTACCAAATATGTGAGGAATCGAGATTCCGAAATTAAGGAATCGAGTTTCCTATGTTGCAAAAAAGGTTTCCACCTAGGTACGGAATAGAGATTCCGAAATAAAGGAATCGAGTTTCCGAGGTTCAAAAAAAGGGTTTCCGTGGAGCTTTCTTAATGGAAATGCGGAAACAGGTTTAGTGAGGTCCGAGGATAGATTCCAGTAACTATGGTTCTTTTAGAAAAATAAGAGGAGAAACGGTGGGTTTTAAGATCATTTCAAACCTAAACCCCATTAGAGCCTATTTTAGAGAAAGAAAAACCTCAAAAACTATATTTTTGTGATTTCCCTAGATTTTAGGGGTTCTTTCTACTGGGTCACCTAGGTTTTGGGTGCCCACCGAGGTTCTAGGCACCCGCCTAGGTTCCGGGTGCTCACCTAGGTTCTAGGCGCTCGTCTAGGTTCTGGGCGCTCGCTTAGGTTCTGGGTGGTCTAAACCCCCCTAGCTGCCTAGGCACCGCCCGACATCTTTTGGAATACTGATTATAACACTCTATGACACCTATATTAATTGTAGACCAATGCTTGGGATTGGAGTGCCCCATTTTCTAACCCATCATGTCACATTTTCTTACTATGCATTCATCTTTAACAGTTTTACAATGTTTCTGACTCTTTATTACTACACTACTAGACATACTCTTTGTGGTAGTTGATTGTGGAACTTCATTTTCTTAATATTCAATGGAATGTTGGAACTTGAAAATTGATGGGAGTCATTTCAATTTGTAATAGAAATTATATAATCATTGAATGATGCATTATATTATTATAATGTCAACGAGTACATGCCAAACCTATCAAACCAACCCTATATACAAATGGAATTCGATTTCTCATCATTTTTCCATTTCATGTATAGTTTTCCAAAATGTTTATGATTGCTTTATTTTTCCCTTATTTTTTCTACTTTTTGGACTTTTTATATACTTTTTCTAGGACTTGAACAAGATTCGGTAAGTCAAAGCCGGACTCACCAAATTCACTAATTGTGAGCAGTGGGCAAGGCCTAGAGTGGGTCCAAGGTTCAAAAGAAAGGTTAAGACTTCATCTTGTACCCATTAAATACCCTGATACCACCATTGGCTTAAAATTGAGATGAAAAAGCACATAAACATCCAAGTTCAGAGGAAATAGGGAGTAGCAATTAACACATAATTTAGTCAGTAACAACCATTTAGCCAATCCTCTTTTTCTGAAACAACAGGAGCAGCATTAGCTTCATTCCACGGCTTCACACTAGGGAAGTGAAAAACACAGATCTCCAAGATCAACAGAAAGAGGTCCTCCAAGACTCAACTATCAACCACTATTAATGTCTTCAAAAATGTTAGGGCCAACTCTCTTATAATCAAACTCTAACCAGTTAGAATCCTTTACAAATGGAATCATATATCTAAAAATACACTAAAGCTCTATGAACTGGGAACAAAAAAATTATTGTAAATCAAAATTCAGACCCTTAATGTAAAATAACAACATAGCAGCAGATGTATTAGGAATGGAACAGAAAAAATACTTAAAATTTGTCACCATATTCAATGATACAATCGTAAATATTTTTCTGCTGATACCTTTTGCTAATGTATGACATCAACCTATTTGTCACGTAGGAAATAATGTAGGATGGATAATGTCTACGAACTCCGGCAACATGCTGCATTAGAGCATTGCTAGAAACAAGGTCGCAAAAATCATTTGCTTCATAAACGAGTAAGACATATGGCACCACTGATCCCAATGATGAAATCTGAACGAAACGCGAAACAACAAAAAAACAAAAAAAAACAAAAGAAAAAAAACTATTAGGTGAAAGGTGGCTCCTGAAAGTGGACAATGGAAACTGCTAGTCATGGAATACCGCTAGATGATCAAAATTACCAGATATATCAACATGATGATGCATAAACAACAATAAACATTTACTTGTACATCTACAAACAAATCCATACAATAGGATAGAAGGGACATGTAGAAAGGAGAAAGAATGCGAAATGACAATATACATAGATTTCACTGTTTGTACATGATGATGTGCATAGCAATCCTAGTAGGGATGATCTATCTTCAAACATCATATTGCTTCCAAGACACACATCTATTTGGAGCATAACAAAAAAGCTAGGAAGAAGAATAACAAGAACAAGTACGAATCGGGCAGTTCTCTTTAGTTATTTCAGTTTATTTTTATTTTAGCACTAATTCCTTTATTTTGGAACAAGTGAAAGGAAAATAGGGCATTTTTAGTTTAAGATGTGGCTTTTAGTCATTTTTATTTATGTTAAGGTACAATTTACCTCTTAATTTTCAGTTATGTTTTGAAAAAGAGGTGCGTGTAAAGGGAGGAGGATATAATTTTAAATAAAGTGAAAAGGAAACGGAAGCTTTTGCTTGGAGCCTTAAAAGGCTTTTGGGGAAAAAACCCTAATTTGCTTCAATTTGTGCTTATGTTGACTCAAAACTGCATAATTTCTTGTATTCTTCATTGAATATCTACATAAATTGGTATCTGAGCATATATTTTGTGATCAACAAGGGAAGAAATTTTCTATCAACCCCACAATTTGCAGATTTCAACCTAGGATTTGCTGATTTTCTAACTAGGGTCTGTGCCTTCAGCCTAGGGTTTGCTGATTTCATCCTAGGGTTTGTGATTTAAACCTAGGGTTTGTGATTTCAGCATAGGTTTGCTGATTTCAACCTAGGGTTTCCAGATTTTCCGCCAAGGTTGTGATTATAGTGAATCCATGATAGCAAGAAGGGCTCAAGGAAAAGGATCTCTAATTGATCTCTCACGCAATGGCAGAGTTGAAGAGGTTGAAGTTTTCAACAGACAAGTTCAGTAGCTTGCACGACATGTACGCATCACTCATGATCTTTCTGCCCACGAAGATGTGGAGTACAACCCTAATAGGAAGTTTGTCACCGAGGATTTTGTAGGGGGACAGTACATAATCATTTGATGGAGATCCTGTTTATGATGAGCCAACCAAAGAAGATGAGGTTGAGGTGATGTTCAGCGACCATGGGTTGGCCTTAGTGATCTGGCACAACTTGATCGCGCCTCGGGTAGAGGAAGAAACAAATTGGTTGCGCAACATCTTCCATACGCAATGCAACATATACAGAAGGCTCTGTAATCTCAAAATTAATGGGGAAGCTGCGAGAATATTATTTTCCAAGAGATAGTAGATAAACTGTATTTGAATATGAAAAGCCATCCAAAGCCATGCAAGATAGTTGGTTCAAGAAGGGTAATGAGGTAACTGTTTCTAAATGCAGCTTAGTTTCTTTTTCAATTGGAAACCACTACAAGGATGAAGTGTGGGGTGAGGCAGTGCCTATGGATGTGTGCCACATGTTACCAGGTAGAACATGGCAGTAAGACAAACGCACTACACATGATGGGTTTTAAAACACCAACTTCTTTGACAAGGATAGGGTTAAGGTAGTTTTAGGCCCATCCAAGAAGGAAAGTACATCCAAGTCAAATGAGGGGGTACTGATATTTTTTCTCTAGAGGAGTTTGTGGAGGGATTGGAGGAGACCATTAAATGGTTTACAATGATTATCGTGAAGGAGCAGCCTACTAGGTCAGTTCCACCACAAATACAGATCATTAATGGGATACTATCGTGATTTCATCTTGGATGAACTTCCCAAGTGGTTGCCGCCTATGTGGGACATCTGACATCACATGGACCTTGTTCATGGGTCTAGCCTACCAAACAAGGCAGTAACTAGGACAAGTCCAAAAGAAAATGAAGAGTTAGAAAGACAGATCATAGAGCTTTTACATAAGGAATCATTCAAGAGAGCAAGAGTCCATGCGTTGTCCTACTTTACTGGAACCCATAAAGGATGGGACTTGGCATATGTGTGTGGACAGCAGGACCATTAATAAGATTACAATCAAGTACTGCTGTCCCATTCCACGCCTAGATAATATAATGGACATGCTGGCAGGTGCTACCATTTTTTCGAAGATAGATTTGAGGGATAGTTAACATTAGATCTGTATTCGGCCAGGGGATGAGTGAAAGATTGCTTTTAAAATGTGAGAGGACCTTTATGAGTCGTTTGTGATACCATTTTGGCCTCTTTAATGCTCTTAGCACCTTTATATGGGTGATGAATCAGGTATTTAAGCTTTTTATCGAGAAGTTTGTGGTGGTCTATTTTGATTACATACTGGTGTAGAGAACTATTGAGCATGCACATATAGAACACTTGTGCTTAGTGTCTGATTTGTTATGAGAACATCGATTGCATGTAAACCTAAAGAAGTGTGACTCTATGACAAACAGCCGATTTTTCTTGGTTATGTCATCTTAGCTGTGAGCATCATCAAGGTTGATCAAAAGGTTGCAGCCAATGTTCAAAAAGGTGGAGGTGGCCGCCTAGGCAGCCAAAGGTCCTGACTGCCTAGGTGGTTGGGCGGTCGCCTATGTAGGGGTGGCTCTTGACAGAAGGGGGGAGGGGGCATCTCTTTGGTATATGTATGTATGTACATAAGAAAAAGTTTATATAAGGTTGACACCTTATATTGTAAACTTAAGTGCACCTCAAAAATCAGTTAAAAAATATTGTTTTGATGTTGGAAAACCATCACATTGATCATCTCGATATCAAGATGTACAGATAGGGGGAAAAAATGATTTTAAGTCCCAAAAACAGTACATCTTGCAATACATTATCTAGACCATCCATTTTCAAGATTTTAATGCGTTTATAGATATGCTTGATTTGAACTATTTTTGAGGTTTAAAGTTTTATAATTAGAGATAAAAATAGATTCTCGGGCCTTCCTAGGAATTTTCGACACCGAATTTGTATCTTACGAGAAAGTTTGGAGGTGCGCCTTACTTTGATTGTTTGAAGTTGCAACCTTATGCAAACACACACACACACACACACACATATATATATATATACACACATATAGAGAGAGAGAGACAAAGAGAGTGTGCATGGGTGTGAGGCCTCGCATCATACATTTAGAGGCCTTATTTGTTTTTATCTTATATGTAGGGTTAGAGAGAGAAAAAACATATGCATCTATGTGTGTGACAAAGAGGCCTCCGCATTCTTTTCTTTCTTCTTCATATATGTAGAGAGTGCAAATATGAGTCCCAGGGGGGAGGGGAGAGAGAGAGAAAAAGAGAGAGAAAGAGGCCTCATATCAAGGAGGTGATCTTCTTTTTCTTCTTGGGCCCACCTAGGTGGATGCCTTGGTCTCCTAGGAACATATCTGCCTAAGGCACCCACCTAGGCCTATATATAGGTGTTTTTTTCTTTCCTGGCCACCTAGGCATTCGGATAGCCAAATTTTTTAATATTGGTTGCAGAAATTAGAGAGTGGCCCACTTGCACTAAAATTCATGATGTTCGTAGTTTCCATGAATTGGCTACTTTTTAGATGAGTTTAATCAGTGGTTTCAGTTTGATCATAGCATTTAGCACAGATTGCCTAAAGAGTGATGTGTTTGTATGGATAGATGAGGTCGAGAAGAATTTTCAGCTAGTGAAGCAGAAGATGATCGAGGCTCCTGTGTTGGCTCTTCCGAACTTTGATAAAGTCTTTAAATTGGATTATGATGCATCACTTGTCGGCATTATTGCGATGTTCAGCCAGATGGGGCATCCTATTACCTATTTTAGTGAAAAACTAAATGAGACTCAATTGCGTGACTCTACTTATGATATGGAGTTTTATGCTATCATTCAGACTTTGAGGCATTGGTGACATTACCTGATTCAGAGGAGTTTATTTTGTTCTCAAAGCATGAAGCACCAAAGTACATTAATGGGCAACAAGAAGCCGAATCAGTGACATGCTAGGTGGGTAGGAGATTTGCGAGAGTTTACTTTGCTATTCAGTATACGATAGGCAATCAGAATAGAGTTGTGGATGCTTCGAGCAGAAGGTCAGGTTTATTGATTACCATGACAACCACCATTACAAGGTTTGAGTCTATGAAGGATCTCTATGCAGATGATGTTCATTTTAAGGAGGTCGAGGTTCAGTGTGGTGATGGGGTTAGTAATGACTTTCTTATTCAAGATGGATTTCTGTTCGAATAAAACTACCTATGCATACCCATTGGTTCCCCTAAGGAGACCCTTAGAGTAGAGCTTCATGTAGTATCGGAGGGCATTTTGGAGAAAGACAAAACTGTAGTATTGGTGGAGTCCAAGTATTTTTGGCCCAAGTTGAAAAGTTTATGTTAGTTTATAGAGAGATGTCTTACATAGCTGGCTAAGGGGCAACAGCAGAATACCGGCTTTATCTCTGCTCTCCCAATATGATTTGGGAGGCTGTAAGCATGGATTTTGTGCTGGGTCTTCCACGAACTCAACAGGTATGGACTCAATATTTGCAGTAGTGAACAGATTTTACATTGGATGCTACACATGTTGCTAATTTGTACTTCACAAAGGTGGTGAGATTTATGGTATTTCGAAAACAATCACTTCAGATCTGGATGGTAAGTTTCTCAGTCATTTTTGGGGAACCTTGTGAAGAAAGTGGGCAATCGATTACAATTTAGTCGTGCCTGCCATCCATAGAAGGTTCGGCAAACTGAAGTAGTGAATTGTACTCTGAGGAATCTTCTCAGAAGTATCGTGGGGGACAAGAAGAAGCAATAGGATCTAACAGTAACACTATTGCAAGCAAAATTTGCCTATAACAGTGCTCATAGCAAATCAACTGGTAGGAGTGCGTTCAAAGTTGTTTAAGGCTGAAAGCCTACCCATTCATTAGACTTGGTTCTTTCCAAACTACTGGGGACGGTAATGGTACTGCTGAGGAAATGGTTGAGAGGAAGAAAGAGTTCCACGATCAGGTGTGAGGTGATTTAGAAGCCACTACAGCCAAGTATAAAGAAGCTGTAGAGAAATCGTTAGATTTAGCAGTGGTTTGTCGCAAAAGGAGAGGCACCTCATAAGCAAATACAACAAGTTGAATAAGACAGCAGGACCACTCAAGATCTTTAAGAAGATGGGCAGAAACATGTTATAAGGTGGCTTTGTCTTCCTATATGGAGACTTCTGGTGCTTTCAACATTGCTTATTTGTCTGAGTATGTGGACCAGAGGTTAGCAAAGATGAAGCTCTGAACGCGAGGTCCATTCTTCTCAACCAAGGGACAATGATGACGTGCATGGCAATCCTAGTGGGGATGATCTACCTTTCAAACATCAAATTTCTCCCAACACACGTGTCTGCTTGGCAAATGCAAATCCCAAACGAGCTACAAAGAAGAACACGTACCAATCGGAGTTGTTTTCTTTAAGTATTTTATTTTATTTCAGTTTATTTTTATTTTAGCAATAGTTTCCTTTATTTTGGAATAGGGTTAGGGAAAATAGGTTATTTTTACTTTAAGTTGGGTTTATTGGTCATTTTTTGTTAATTTTTACTTAGATGGGTCTATTAGTCATTTTTTTGTTCAGGTGAAGGGTATTATTAACCTCTTAATTTTCGGTTATGTTTTAAGAAAGAGGTCCTGTAAAGGGAGGGGGATACACATTTTTAATAAAGGAAAGAGGAGAATGAAACTTTTGCTTGGAGCCCTAGTTAGGGTTTTGTGGAGGAAACCATGGTTTTCTTCAATTTGTGCTTGTGTTTGATTGGAACTGCATATTTTCTTGTGTTCTTCAATGAAAATATACATCAGCAGGTTAGTGCAGATACGAATCTAAGACACTTCTCTGCAGATGCCAACAACCAAACCATCAATAATTCCCAAGATATATTCTTTCCCGTACACACAAATGTTAAAAAACTTAAAAAATTAAGGGATGTCCATCATGAATACCAATATCAGCATACATGGGACTAATATTTTAGAGAGTTTTGATCAGGGAAACCCAACATGCTACTTATTGGATATGAAATGCCATGATCAAGAAGTCTTGATTTCATAATATATTCGTTCGGATGGCCTCTAAACTAAACTCCCAACAGGAACAGGGCCTCGCAATAAAACACCAGTCCACACTCTAATCTTGCTTTGCTCATATTACTCCTAACAAATCATGATTTCCTACAAGTTAAAATATCCACCACAGAAGCCTTGTAATTTTAACTACCGGGAGAAACAACAACAAGCAAACTTCACTAAACCAAGAGCAATAACTTAACTCAAGGCATCCTCCTAATCTAATGAACAACATATTTTGAGCATAAAAAAAAAAAAAAAATCTCCATCAATTCCATTTGGAGTCACAAATAAAAGCATCCCATCTCTAACAGGTTGAATGGGATGAGACACTTGGAAACAAAATAATTATAAGAACTAATCACATAACATTACATGGTACAACAAGTAATACAATTTGTCATATCCATGGACTCAGGATGATGAGAGGACCAAAACCCAGATAGGTTGTCAATTCAAAAAATATGACTGTACAAGCAGGTATGAGCAGACTTGCATAATCACAAACTAATGATGTGCTGCCTGCTCACCTTCATAGAAAGGCAAGCGGACCTAGCCTAGATGTTCGCCTTTTGATAGAATAAAAGGAGAAGGGAAAGGAAAGGAGGGGTTTGTTCTCCTTTGTCAACTCCTTGTGTCGTTGACAAACAAAGTCAACCCCTTTTGGAAACATTACCATGTTTCCAAAGCAACCTCCCCTTTTGCTTGACTCAACTTAAATATTAAAGATCTACCACATAAGGCTTCAATATGAATAAGTAGAGTTCATGTAAGGCCTGTTTGATAGTTGGAAGGTAAATGTACTCTAGAAATTGGAAGTTCTTCTTTGCTGGGAAGAAAGAAGTTATTTAAGGAAATTCTGAGTGTATATGTTTGATAACTTGTTGTAATGTTAAAGAAGTTCTTTGACAACAGGTTGGAATATAAACTCATGTTTATTTAAATACTATTAAAATATTATATATTAAATATTATTTTTATATTAGACATAAATAAATATATAATATATATTGTATTGTAAATATTGATTTCATACATACAATATATTATATAACAAAATATATATAATTTATATTATGTAATATAATATATTATATTAAATAAATATATATTACATATTGGTATAAAAAAAATATATTGTAATAATTTAAATACCAATATATGATATCTATAAAATACTATAATATATAATATAATGTATTTTATATTTATTTTATTAATATATATAATAAAATATATTATATTATATATATATAATATATATAAATATATATTACATATAATATATATACAACATAATATAATATATAATATATAATATATTTTATTTTATATTTATTTTATTATATAATATATAATATATAATCTATAATACATAATATATAATATATAGTATATAATATATAATATATAATAAAATCTACTATATTAAGTTAAATATAAATATATATTACATATAATATATAACATAATATAACAAATAATATAGTGTATTTTATATTTATTTTATTATATAATATATAATATATAATATCTAATAAAATATATTATATTACATAAGAATATTATATATTTTATATATTATATATAGTATATATAAATATATAATAGATATATATATATATATAAAACATAAAAAAATATATAATAGAGTGTATTTTGTATATATTCTATGTATATATAATATACAAATATATATTATATATAACATATATTTACATATAATGTATATAAAATAATATAATATATAATACAGTGTATTTTATATTTATTTGATTATATAATATATAATAGATAATAAAATATATTATATACCATGTATAATACAAATATATATTACTAATTTAAATCTATAATATATATTACATAATATAATATATAATATATATAATATATATTATACATAATATATATGACATAAGGAAAATAGTTTCATGCGGGCTGGACTGCATTTCTACATATGCGGTCCATAAAGTGTAAAGCATCCATCTTAAAAAACAATGGAAACTAACAGTCCAAATGTTTTCTCACTATAATTATTATTTTTAGTTTTTATTATTTTTTCATATTCATGATCTCCATTTTAAAGATTACATGACCACAAAAATTAAGTCTTAAAATTCATCTCAAAAATAGGTTTCTTAAGAGGCCCACATTTCGACATATGCAAGCTTGGCTGCATGACATAATATAATATATAACATTGTGTACTTTATATTACGGTGTATTTTAAATTTCTTTTATGATATAATATATATTTTTATTATATATATTATATATAATACATATAAATATATATTACACAATATATATATATAACATAATATAATATAGTGTATTTTATATTTATTTTATGATATAATATATAATATATTATATATAATAGATATTTACATATAAAATAATATATAATATATATTATATATTATATGTAAATATAATATATATATATATAATATATATTTATGTATTATATACTTATGTAATATAATATATATTATAGTGTATTTTATATTTATTTTATTATGTAATATATAAAATATAATAAAATATATTATATTACATAAATATATAATATAATATATATATATATATAAATATATATTAGATATAATATATATATAACATAGTAAAATATATAACATCATGTATTTTAAATTTATTTTATTTATATAATATAAAATAAAATATATTATATACATAAATATATATACTATATATAATACAAATATATATTAATAATTTAATAAAAATATATATTAATAGAATAAATATAAAATAAGATATATAATATATTATATTATGATATATATATATTATATATTTATATTTAAATTATTAATATATTTGTATTATATATATTATTAAGAGAAAATTATAAAATACACCCTAAAATGAACTATTTATGCAACTTACCCCCACCCCAATTTTTTCTGATACTTTTTTTCCCCAAACAACCTTTCCTCGCAAAAAATCCCCAAGGTAAAAAGTTCTTAATTTTTGGACAGAAATGCTCTTCCCATACAAACCAAATCAATTCGCGATCTCAAATAGTAGTGCCGGTGCGCAGTATACTACTGCTAGAGTGGAATGTCAAGAAGCACTGCCAGAGTGCGGTGCTACATTGCCGGAGCAAACTGCCGGAGTGTGTGTTTTCAGTGCCGGAGCGCATTCTTAGATTACCGGAGCAGACTGCCAGAGCATGCAGTATCACTACCAGAGCGCAGTTCTCAGTATGCCGGAGCGATGCGGGTTAGACAAAGCACTGCCGGAGCGCACATTGTGACTACCGGAGCGAGCATTAGGACTGCCGGAGTGCAGTCCTCCATTGCCGGAGTCGAAGGCCATGTGAAAAGAAACAGGAGAGAGAAGGCCGTGCGAAAAGAAACGAGGGTATTTTAGTCTTATTTTATGTTACTTTTGGGTTGGGGGGGTTTTTGCGAGGAAAGGTTCTTTGGGGGAAAAAAGTGTGAAAAAATTGGGGTGGGGATAAGTTGCGTAGATAGTCCATTTTAGGGTGTATTTTGTAATTTTTCCTATTATTAATATATTTGTATTATATATAGTATAATAGTAACAATATAAATATAACGAAAAAAGTTTATGTAAGGTTGCAACCTTAAAATGTCAAATTACAGATGCACCTCAAAAATCCGTCGAAAATGTTGTTTTAAAGTTGAAGGACCTTCTAATTGATCATCTCAACATTGAGATGTATGAATATGAAAAAAAAAATAAAGATTTTGAGTCCCAGAACCAATGCATCTTGTAACAAATTATCTAGACCGTCCATTTTCAAGATTTTCATATGTTTATAGGTCTACTTGATTTTAACCATTTTTGGAGTTTAAAATGTTATAATTGGATGTGAAAATAGATTTGAGATAATCCTAAGAATGTTTTACACCAAAATTGCATGTTACGATAAAATTTGGAGGTGCGCCTTAATTGGATTGTTTAAGATTGCAACATTATAGGAACCACTCCCAAATATAAAGATTTTAAGTTCCATCATTTAGATGGAACTTTTTTTCTTAAGCACAGAGTAAGAAAGTTCTAGAGGGGAACTTCTTTATTGTATAAGCTCTGTGTATCAAACACAGAACTTGTACAGTAATGGGGAAGTTCCTTCTTTCTCCCCCTAACTTCTTGTTATCAAACATGCCCTTAGTGTTTCCTAAAACTAGCTCTGGTACCACGTTAGATCATGAGAAACTACACCAAATGCCCTTTAAGAGATCATCAAGTAAGAGATCATCAAGGAAATTCATCCCTCATAAAATATATTTGGGGTACACATATCAAGACAGTTATATTACAAAGGGAAAAGTTTATATAGCGTCGAGGCTCTAAACAATCAAATTTGAGCCTATCTCAAAAATTTCCCTAGAAGAGGTTCTTTTCACGCCCAAATATCCTCAAATTCATCATCTCGACATCAAGATGCATGGACATGAGAAAAAAATGGATTTCAAGTGTTAAAAATTGTGTATTTTGTAATGCATTTTTTGACCATCAATTTTCAAGATTTTCAAGTTTTCATAGATCTATCGATCTACACTATTTTTGAAGCTTTAAACTTTATAAATAAAGATGAAAATATAGTTTAAGGCTATCACAAATATTTTCAGTATTGAAACTACATTTCTCAACACTATTTGAAGGTAGGCCCTAATTTGATTGTTTAGAGCCTAAGCTCTATACAAACTACACCCTATTACAAATAACTAACTATATTAACGATCTTTTCAAGAAAAAAAAATCTTTGCTTTATTAATACAAGAAACCCACACACGGAGCAGGCCCTGATGTAACCAGTGGAAGACATACAAAAGCATGAAATATATGCAACGCAAAGGAAAGAAGGAACATATAAATTTACTACAAAAAAAGATATAAGAAGGCCTTTGTACAGAGCAACATCAAAAACCAACAAACTGACCCACAACCTTTTACAGTACAAGTTACCTTAGCTACTTGATCAGGAACATCCAATTTCCACAGAATTGAGCTTTCAATAGGATTTGAAGTTATTCGAAACGTAAGTCCTTTCTCTGCAAACCTACTGAGCAGATATCCTGCAAGAAGATTGAACCCACTTTAGAGCTGTGAAGCCCATATAAAATTTTCTTCTAAAATATAAAAGAAAAGAAGCCAAATTTTCTTCTAAAATATAAAAGAAAAGAAAGTAAACTAATTACACTTGGAAAAGCATTGGAAAAGCAGAATAGCATAGTAGCATACCTCCTATTGACCCCTTTTCAATGACTTTAGCATCAATTTCAGCGACAATAGATTTTAATGCAAACTTTCCTTTCTCCCACTTTCCCCTTTCCTTCTGAAGCTTTCTGTCCTCTATAGCTTGAGCCTTCAGAGCTTCTTTCTGCAACTTCGTTTGCTGTATCATGATCAGGATCAGTAAACACGAAATAATAATCCTGAACCAGTTGAACTTGAAAAGAGCTATGTCACACCAAGAATCGCTCACCTCCCTCTTGAGTCTTTTCTCTTCCCGCAAACGAAGTTTTTCTTCTTTCAACTGCCTCTTCCTAGCCCCTCGATCATTATCAACCCCCACAATCTTTTTACCTTTCCCTGTTGGCCCTGAAACCAATTCCTTCGTAGCAATTTCTGACTCCCCAAGAGGTCCATCAACCTGCAGCCGCATAATTCAAGCGGTTGACAACTTTACCTACATAGGATTTATGTGTGTATTTTATTGAAGTAAACATCCATAAGTGATATTCACAACAAAGACATGACACATTTTAACTGCAAGAAGGAGAAAATAAAAACATCATATGTTTCAGATTATTAAATAAAATGATATAGAACTTGAGCAGGCACATTGAATACAAGGTACAGATTTTTAAATGGGTACACATCGCAGTAGGAACATTCCAGTAGAAATCAAAAGACCAACACAACTTGGGGTTTTTTCTCGTTTTGGGGATGTACCCAAATCTGCTAGTTTCTTTAACGATGAGCAAATAAAATCTTCATGAGGGATTTAATGCATTTCGATATGATAAGCTTTTTGGACCCATTATAAAGGCCACGAATTTAATGGCCAAGTCAGGAATGAGAAATTTTCTACTTGGCCTCAATTTATTTGAGCTCACTAATTTTTGCTTTCAAGTTGGCTGAGACAATCAGGAACTTAGTGGCTTTTTGGGCATCCAATCATGCTCTATTCAAGATTTCTCCATCCACTGACTTCCTTTGCAATTGGTCCAACTTATTATTTCTAGCAAACCATAGAATCTCAAGGGCCTCGTGGTGGAGACCCCCGATGAGGGAGCAGTGAAGCTTAATTTTGATGGCTGCTCTCTTGGCAACCTTAGCCCCTCAGGTATTGGGGGGCTGTTTCGGTCATGTGACGGTAGTACCTTGCTGGCTTTTTGGCGACCCATCGGGATTGCGGACCCTGCTTTTGCTGAGGCTCTAGTCCTTTTGGAGGGCCTTCGCAAATTTGACCACACCTAGAGTCACAATATAGTGGTGGAAGGTGATGCCAAGAACATTATCCTTTGGGCATCCACCTGCTCGTCATGGCTTTGGCATCTCGACAATATCTTTGACAAGATCCTTCATTTAACAAGCAATCTCAGGATCTCCTGGCGTCATGCCTTCAGAGAAGCAAATTTTGATGCTGATAGATTGGCAAAAGAAGGGGTCTCACTAAATATTTCCTCTTAGGCTCCAGTGCCATTGCGTAGCCTTCTATTCCCTTTCTAGCAGCGGGTTTGGTCTTTTTGGAACCCTCTTCGGCTTTGTATTGAGTGACCATTTCGGTCACCACTTTTTGTAAATTCTAATATAATGCAATTATAGTGAACTTCTCTCAACAAAAAAAATTGCTTCCAAGTTTCAACTTACCAAGTGCCATTTCCCTCACAGCCCTTCTCCTCTCAAGGCCCCTCAACACCTATCATGCTCTCCCCCGGTCTATCTACCCAAAACCCCAAAAAAGGAGCTTTCTCATAAAAAAATCTGGTATCAGACTTGGAAGCCCATTTCCAGCAAAATTTCTCAACAGAAAACCTTGATGCGTACTTCAAACAAGACCCCCACCATTTCAAGCCAAAATCTCAATAAAAACCTTCAGTCCAAGAGAGTACCTTCCAATTTTGGCCACAATTCTCGCTGGAAAACCTCCAAAAGACCAATATTTAAATTGATTATGTCTATGTTTTCTTGTTTCCCGGCTTCCGAAAACCCATAAACCCGAAAACTGCCATTCTTTTCCAGCAAGTCACTCACAAAATTAGTGGCAAAGGGAAAGAGCCTAAGCTGAACAGTTGGTGAAGTAAGTACCGCAACCTTTGTACCAAAACTCGAGCTTTTCCCTAAGAAGGGCCTTAAAGGTTTGGAAATCGACGAAACTCACAAAATCAAGCTATGTTGATTCTAGAGAGAGATTGGGAAGAAGAGAGTCAATATTGACATGGCAGTTTTGACACACAGCAGAGCAAAGATTCAGGCCATCTTTGAGCCACGCAATTATGCAGAAGTGCCAGAGTAGAGGATTACAGGGTTGGCCTTAGGGAATTTCAAATGGGGGCACAGAAATTCTGAGGCCACTCCAGCGAGATCGCAGGCAAAACCAATTTCTGGCTTTGGATTTCTCATTCTTCTTTTGTTGCTACAAAATGCTGAGTAAAATTTGGTTTGATGCTTTGTCCCAGAACTTCCAAAATAGAGGTCTCTCCCATTAGTGAGAGATGGTTCTATGGAAGCAGGGAAGGTTGTCGATGGGGTGTGAAGGAATATAGAAAACAACAGCCAAACCCCCAAGACAAATTCCAATACCATATGTCTTTTGAAAGTAATCTCCAATACGGAAAAACTACAATTCCATTTTTAATCAGAAATTTCAAGATGGCATCATGGCATGATAAGTTTAAAACTTTAAATCCACCAAAAGTGGAGTACCTAGAAAATATTATGATTTCTGTAGGGGTAATGACCCTAGAATGGATTGTCAAAAGTGAAATAATAATTGGAAGACTGACAAACAACCACAGAAACAACTGAGAAAATAACTGACACTCATTAAAGAAAATAAGCAGTTGGATCCATATACTTTTCCATGAACAGTAGAATGGGTTAACACACCATCCTCGCATACACAGGCAAGTATATAAATTACTTGAATACCCTTGTGGGTAAATATAGCCATCTCAGCAATCAGGTTCCCATTGTCTGCATTCCTAACAAGGGTATAGGAAAAAGCTATGACGTTCCCCTTCAAGGTCTGTTTATTTAAGCAAATGACTCATAGGCATGTTTTAAGAATAATTCTGGCTAGGGATCCATTTGTACAAAATGCCAAACTTTAACCGGGCAAATGTTAACCGGATGAAAAGAATCCACTAAAGAACACTTGCATCTCCTGGAAAGATGATAGTAACGAGATGCATGTTAATGCAACGCTGAGGCATTTAAATGTCTCCCCCCGTTCTTGAATCTCATATATATTAAATACCTAACCCATCCAGAAATTGCATATATTATGCCCCAAAAAGTATCCCACATAATAATCCTTCACAAGAACCATGTGGTTGCTTGCAGTATCTTCATGTCAAAGGATATTAAGCACATCAATGACTAGAACCAATCAAATAAGTATCAGGAAATAACAAAAAAAAAGATACAGCAACACTTGCCAATTCCCATGCATCTTGCCAACAAGGGAATCAAAATTTACAAGGCCATTGTACTAGGCACAAACCAAAAAGACCCCTCTATTGTCCACATCTTATGGTAGATATTTTGGCCCAAAATCAGCCAATCCCATAAAGATTTTTATTTCTTTTTAATAGTGAAACTTAAGTTCAATATGGACAGGGAGACTCTCTGGAATCCTGAGAAGATAAGATTCATGAAGAATATGGGAAGCACAATACAGTAATGTTCAAACGATACTCCATCTACAGGTAATAAAATATCAAAAAAAAAAAAACTTCGTTTCATATGGACATGGGTAATTGTGTCAATGCTAGACATGGGTACAGGGTTTCAAATTCCTCATGCCATACAAGATGTGGTAACAAGGATATATTACAGAGGGAGAATCCTTATATTTCATTTCACTCTAAGTAACCAAAAATAATCAATATGCCTTAGTAGGCTAAAGTCATACAAACAAACAAATTGTCTCTCGTCAGAAGGAAAAAATCATGTCTCTAGAATGATTTAGTCATTGGTTAGTGAACAAAAAAGAAGAATCTGCAAAGGTATGTGTTTCGATACATATCTGACATGGGTAAGTCACCCAAACAAAAGAATCCATGCAACACAACAAAAACAAAGAATTAACCAACATATTGACATCTTGAAGAATGCAATGGTATCAGAAAAATATCAAGTTTCTCCAAGTGCCTAATTAACCAAAAAAAAGAGCACTTGAAGCCAACGATTCAAAAAGCGGACTGCCCAACGCCTAGGCGGCCACCTAGGCAGTCCGAAAGGCCTGGGCGCATCGCCCAGGCCTAGGCAGCCGCCTAGACGGTACGGAACCCGCCTAGGCAGCCGCCCAGCGCCCAGCCCTAAGCGGCCGCCCAAGGGCGGAAATTGATTTCGGTCGGGGCAATTTTGGCCTTTTGTTTTGCTTTTAAGGGCCAAAATTTAGGGTTTTAGAGTCATTTGAACCCTAAAACTTGTTGGAGCCAATTTTAGAGAGAAAGCCCCCAAAAATCTAGTTTTTAGTGAATTTTTTAGGATCGAAGGGTTTCTCAAAGTTAACAAAAATTGATCAAAACACCACCCATTGATATTAGATTTACTTTTTAATGTTTTGCAAAGTTATTAGGGGGTTTTTTAGAAGATTTGGAGTATTTAGAAGCATCTTTGAGGAGCAATCAAACTCAAAGTAAGTGATTTTTTTTTATTGCTCTAATAATTTCCATTATTTTTTAGATGTCTTCTTCGAGATCTAATAGGAGTGGTGATCCGGATTGGAAATATGGCTCTAACCCAGATCCTAATGAAAAAAATTGCATAAGATGCAAGTTTTGTGAAAAGGATACAAAAGGGGGCATAAACCCATTCAAGAAACATCTTGCTGGTATCATGGGGGATGTTGCCCCATGTAAAAAGACTCCTGATGCTGTTAAAGAGGAAATAAACAATTTTTTGAACACAGTGAAAATGAAAAAAGATGAGAGAATTGCCTCTATAACAGAGATTAGGTCTGGGATTCGTGTCAATTTTGATGATGATGATAGTGATGAGGAAAGGGAGGGATGTCAAGAGGTTGAGCAATCCATTATTAAGAGAAAGGGGAAGGGAGTTGTAATTGCTTCTGGTTCTGGGACTATGAAGTCTCGGGTTAAAGGCCCTATGGATAGTTTTTTACCTCGGCCTGACCCTGAGGTTGCAAGAGAGAAAACAAAAAAGCAAACCACCATTAAAAATAGAATCAAGAAGGAAGAGAGAGATAGAGCTGCATATTATCTTGCTATATGATTTTATGAGGCAGGTATTCCTTTCAATACCGCTCGCTTAAGCAGCTTTTATGCTGTGATAGAGGCAGTTGGCCAATTTGGCGGTGAGATGAAACCTCCAACCCCATATGAGCTTTCAGAGCCTTGTTTAAAAAAGGCAATAAGTGCCACAAAGGAAGCTATTGAACTTAAGAAAGATGCATAGGCTCAATATGGAGTTTCTATTATGACTGATGTTTGGAGTGATAGGAAGAGAAGAAGTGAGATGAATTTGCTTGTGAATTGTCCTACGGGGACTGTCTTTTTGAGGTTTATTGATGCCTCTGATCATATCCATGATGCCCATTACATATTTAAAGTGATAGAGAAGGGATCAAGGAGGTTGGGGAACATCTTGTTGTATAGGTTGTCACAGACAATATTGCTCCTAATGTTGTTGCATCTAATTTGTTGCGCATAGCTTATCCTAGAATCTTTTGGACACCATACATTGTATAAACCTCATGCTTGAGGCTCTTGGCCGTTTAACGAAGATATCAGCTGCAGTGAAGAAGGCCAAGTTAATTACAAATTTTATTTATAGCCACCATCTCACCCTCAGCATAATACGTATATTTACAAAGAAGAAAGAGATTGTGAAGCCTGAGGTCATGAGATTTGAGACCTGGTACTTATGCCTAAGCATAAATTCGAGGAGAGTGCAGTTGAGGCAAATGTTTATCTCAGCTGAGTGTAGAGCATACAAGTGGTCTAAGGATCAGGTTGGGATAAAGGTGAGAGATATTATACTTTCTAAAGCGTTTTGGAGAGGGGTAAAGGGTGCTCTTAAGGTATTTTTTCCTCTTGTCAAAGTCCTTCGCATGGTTGATAGTGACAAGCCTTCTATGGGCTACTTATATGATGCTATGAAGAAATGCAAAAGAGAGATAGCCCAAAATTTCAATGATGAAGAAACCCGTTACAAGCCTGTTTTTGAGATTATTGATGAGAAGTGGGATAGGCAGCTACATCGGCCATTGCATGCAGTTAGTTATTATTTGAACCCAGCTTTTTTTTATATTGACAAGGATATACAAACAAATGACACAATTATGAATGGATTTAATGAGTGTGTAGAGGTGCTAGTCTCTGATCCTGATATGCAGGATATTATATACGCTGATGAGCTGATAAGTTACAAGTGCTCATTAAAGTCTTTTGGAAGTCCAATGGCGATGAGGCAAAGGGCCAAAATTGATCCAAGTATTAATAATATTCTTAAATTCATCAAGTTCAAGTAATCAAGTAATTCTATTATTTATTTATGATTTTATTCTACATCTTTGCAGCCCATTGGTGGAGCCAACGTGGATTTAGTTCTCCAAATTTACAAAAGTTGGCCATCTCCTTCATCCGGTTGTGAGCGCAATTGGAGTACCTTTGAAGGGGTAAGGCGTAAGGGTAATTTGTATAATTTTATAAATAATACATGAACCATAGATATTAGATTTTAATTAGTTTCATACTTTCATTTGATTTTGTTAGATTCATACAAAGAAAAGGAACCGGCTTGAATCAAAGAGGCTCAATGACCTAGTCTATGTCAAGTACAATCAATTCTTGAAGGACAGGTTTGCTAAGAGAGATAAGAGAGACCTCATCAGATCAAAAAATATAAACCATGCTATGGAGTGGTTAGTTGATGATGATGAGGTCGAGGGGCATGAAGGATTGACATCGGACATGGTCATGGCTGCTTCAAGGACATCAGCTAACCCTCCTAGGGCCACTAGATCTTCTACACAGAAAACAAGGATAGAGGAAGAGGAGGAAGATGAGGCTGATTCAGAAGAGACGGATGAGGACGGGGACGACCAATATGTCGAGGAATGTGACGACTCCATCGACTCCGATGAATATGATGCCAATGCAACTGCCCAAGATTTTCTGATGATGAATGAATGATGAATGTTGATTGTTGAATAATTATTAAACTTTGAAGTTTGAACTTTGATTGAAGTATTGTGTAATGAACTGTTGAAGATTCTTTTGAGTCTTCAAGTATTACTTTCATAGTTTCATACTTTCATAATTCAATTTTGTTTTCTTCCTCATGGTGGTGTACTGCAGTACTGATGTGATACTATTTGATAACTTGGTTTGATAATTTGGTTGGTTGTAAATTTTAATTAATTGGATATGGAGTATGAACCGACTTATGGATTATGGTTATGTTTATGGAGTGTGTTGCTAAATGCTAATATGTAGTATAATTTGAATTATGGACTGCAATACATATAACTGATATTGACATAACTGCACTGCAAAATCCTTATTTGGATTCAACTAGGCCGCCCAGGTTTTGGGCGCTCGCCTAGGCGCTGAGCGGCTTGGACCCCTCAAGCTGCCTAGAACCTGCTTAGCGCGTTTTGAAACACTGCTTGAAGCATACATGAAATAGTTAGGCTTGAAGGAAGAAACTTCTTTTGAAAAAATTAAGCATGTCAATTTTGCTACCTCACAAAAGAATTATTTTATTTTTCATGAGCAATTTTTTTATCTATCATACAATAGATCATTTCATTGAAAGAGATACAAAAAACATCTTTTCCGACAATATAGAAGGATAGAACCAATCCAGACATGTGCTTATTCAAGGTGACTTGCGAAAAATGTACATCAATTTATAAAAAAAAGGCAGCCCAATGGATGTCTTTCCTTTTAATGGGCTTTCCCTTACTGTGCTGATAAAAAAAAGTATGCCAATCTTTCCCATAAAAACATTACTGATTTTGTTTTTATTTCTCATAAAGATGGCCCCAATTTCTATACAAATTTACCTGAGGAGACAAGGGAGCCCCATGAGGAGAAGGGTAACCATGCAGAGGACTGTCTAGAATTTGCACACAATCAGCATCTATAGGGAAAATCTGGCTGCCACTTTCACCAAAAGAATTGGCGATTGACTCTTCATTAGCATTCAATAGAACTGATTCCGATACCTTATAATCACTGCATTTATCAGAAAATTTTGATTTTGCAAAGGATGCACTCTTTTCCAACACAATAGGAGTTTCAAAACAATTTTGAACTTCATGTTCATCATCACTGCCAAGGTATCCATGCTTTGCTATCAAGCAAGGGCTGGAATGCTTTTCCTCAGAGCTTGAAACATGGGAATTTCCAGAATTGTGGACAACATGGTTAATGTCTGAGTGCTCTTTCACACAATGAACAGCAACGCTTGTCTTATTTTCCTTCAAAGTCATGGGTTGAGAACCTCCTTCAGACTCATTATCAGAGTCCAAACAGATTGCAGCACCAAATCCTATCAAAGAACAAGGACAATCATTTTTTGTTCAAGAAAATACTTAGAAAAGTATCAGTGTTCAAATGAGACTCTAGAACTCCTTAAAACACTTCAAAAAACTATAGTAATCAGGGTCCAGGTTCTATATAGGCAAATTAAAACAGGGGAGTAGTTCACAAAGATAAGTAGCATATGAGTATATAGGAAAAGAAACTACATGATTTCGCCATGTGTACATATGACACAGAAAAGACAGCACAATACCTTCAATTCGAAGAAATATGTGCTACGGCTCTTTCATTTTACCAGTGGAAAAATTGGAAATATTCGTCTGGGTTAAAGTAGAAACCAAACATGGTAGGAAAGCATACACAGTAAGCTTTCACCTATAAGATCCGCAATAAATGACCCTGATCAAATAATATTTACAATATCAAATAAGGTCCCACAAAGAGTCAAAGCGAACCTTTGTACAGCAAAGGCTCCTGGTAAGAAACGAGACTCACTAAGAAGATAGGTTCAAGTTTAAAATTTCCAAATTATTGATTCAAGAACATAGAATACCATGGAAAGAATCAAAGCCAACCTATGTAAGCGGTTTGAGCACTGTGCCTTTCGGAGGCATAACTTTTCGCTTGTATATTTGATTTACAATTATAAACACTCATTGTGAAGGTCTCACAGAGCTCTATGAAGCTAAAACATGCGGAGCAGGTTCTGCCCACTGGATTTTGCCAAAAAGACACACCTGAATATCACAATTGGCCTTCAAAGTATTGAGTGCAAGTCTAGGGGTAGTTTTGTCAGTTTTTGCATCAAAGGAAGAATTTTGGGTTTTCTTTTCTTTCGGTTTATGATCTAGATTTAAGTTGTAATAGATGTTAAAGATTACATTTATTTTCAGGTTTGGTACATAAATGATTAAATTAGTCTTGAGCTTTAGGCCTTTGTTATTCCTAGTTAAACCAATAGCAGCCATTACAGTTAGCATGTAAGCTTCCATTTCTCTTTAAATCACACATTTGTTTTCTTCTTGTGTTTTCGTTTTCTATATCATCTGGTATCAGAGAAGGTCAGTTCTAAGCGCCCTAAATGTTGCAGTTTTGCTCAATGGCTCTTAGAGGGAACCGAGGAGACCGTGGCCGTGGTGGTGGTTTCAGACCTATAGACTTCAATGCAATTTGAAGAACTACCGCACGAGATGGGCCAAAACCGATCTGATCGAGCTACAACGATCCATGACAATAATGGGTCTGAATCATCAAGGGGTAAACTTTCCATGATCAAGGAAAGAATAAAGGTCCACTCCATAACCAGGGGAAAGAAATTGATCTTCTTCTTGAGGAACGCATGGTTCATGCTCTAGATGGAGTAGATAAAGGCATATGGATATGCATGAATTTTATGTTCAGTCGCAACTAGAAGAATTCTTAGGTTGAATTGCACAGTGGAAAGAACTATCCAAACAAAAGAAGGTAAAATGTGCCGCTAATGGGCTAAAGGGCCACGCCCTAAGTTGGTGGAAGTAGTAGCAAGCAACTCATGTGCAAAAGGCAAAGGAAAAAATTGTAATGTAGAGGAAGATGAAATCATGTTTAAAAGACAAATTCATCCCAGTCTTGTTGGCATACGGTTTTTTTCCATGGTTTTTTTCTTCCGAAATAGCTATTTACCAAAGGACCAAATGGACCTAAATTTATAGTTATATCGCATGCACCCCTTTTGCCAAGCGTGAGAAAACTCATTCCAATTTTCACCTATTGGAACATGGAAGCTTTAAAAGACATGAGTTGATGAAGATAGTTATAGTGCACTTATCCCTCTCTCTCTCTCCTCACCCATACCTCCTCTCTTGGACTCTAAAATTCATAGGTGCCATGGTCACAAGTAAGCACCCCAAAGCCTTACAAGATCACCTTGAAAACAACCACTACCTAACCTAATGCCCTATAATATTTCCTTTCTATTCCTCTAACCAATATCCATGAAAGTGATCTTTTTTGGAATGAATCCAACCAAAGATTGGTTGTTTTTCAGCATCTACATTGTGGAGGTACATCCATTTTCCATGCTCATTGTTGGTGGTTGATAGATTGCTGAGGGACATTCATTTCTTTGGCCTTTGTTATTCATATGTTAATAATGCATGTTTTAAGGGAAAATATGAAAAGACAAAGCACAGTTTTGGGCATACTGGTGCAGTTTGGAGAGCGCATCATTTGAATATTGCATGCTGATTTTGACATTGTTAAATGCATAGCACTATGTGCATGCTAGTGATTGATATCGTTCTAAGTGATTCTTGTTAGATAAACCTCATTACATATTTTGGTTCAATGAATTTGCAATAGGGGTCGTCACAGGTAAAAGGCTTGAGTAGCCAGCGCAAGAGTGTGGGTTCGGATCCTGAGAGCAGCCACTTTATGCATAAGCCAAAGGATAGGACCACTTCCAGCCTACCCCTCCGGGGACGCTTAAGCAGGACCAGCACCAGGTTCCAATTTAACCATCTCAAATGAATATTAACGCTTGGTATTATAACCGAGGTTACTTAGAATGGATATTACAAAGACTAGTCTCTCCGATTTGGTAAAGATAGAGAAACTAGATGGGTTCAACTTTTCTATTTGAAAAAGTCATTTGTTTTTCTTGCTTAATGCTATGGAGTAGCTATATGCCTACATGTGATTTAATGAACAGAAACCAGCAGAACCTATTGATGACACAACTCTTAGGGATAGAAAAAGGTTTACCAAGTGAGAAAATGATGATTTCACATGTAGAGGAGCTATCTTAAATTGTCTTAATGATAAACTATACAAGGTATTTCAACGTCATCAGAATGCTAAAGATTTGTAGAATGCTATTGAAAAAAGGCACAGCGATGATAATTATGTGGCCAAGTGTGTGCTATATGAAAGATATAATATTTACAATATGAGAAAAAATCAATGGGTGCTTGAATTATTTGAAGACGTGTGTCATGGCCAACCAACTTGCTGATTTTGGTGACCCATTAGTGAGCATCAACAAATTAGTGACCATTATTCAAGTCCCCCAACTCATGGAAGTATTTAAAGAAAGACTTGCATCATAATGGGAATATCCGTAGTTTCGTACCCTAATTGTCGAGAACAGTTCCAGGATTGGGGGCGGGATCGATGGATTGAGGGTCAATGTTTCGTGAAATATTAAATCTAAGTAACTCGATCCCTGCGTACTAAACATCACAATCCCAAACTAGTTAGGATTGAGTAATAAAATTTATTGGACCGAGATCCTTTGGTTAAGAATTGAAGTTCTCTAGTTCCACTAATCAAGATCTCCTACCACCAAATCATACTCGAAAAAACTACTCAGCTTAGGCTGGAGCAAAAGATAAATTTTATAGGAGGGAGCACCATATAGGTTATAAACGAGACCCTCGAGTAAATTTAAGGTTATTTCAGCCGTTGAGTATCAGAGATGTATCTCTTTATGAGATCATATGGTAACTCACCCTACCAATCAAATCAAGGCTTTCGTAATGGGTGCTGTAGAGTGTGGATACCTGACACATTTTTGTTGTTGGGTACCAAGTGAGAGAGTATATTGATCCAGAAGCATATGCATGAACTTCATAAGATGGTTGATGATCTTGCAATACGTCACGATGAGTATTGTACATGAGAACGTGTGTGGTTGGTGCCATTGGGTGAATGGTCTGGATGGACTGCACACTTAGATGGATTATGAATCACTTGAGGGCATATAACTCAAGTGATCATGATTGAGCACACTGTTTCGATGGGAGGAACAAAGGGGAATTTTGGTGCAAGTTTTTTTCCAGTTTTTTATTTTCCAAATGACCTAAATAGCTTTAGTTTTATATCTATTTTGCATTAACCCCCTTTTGCCAAGTGTATGAAAACTCATTCCTTAACATTCACTCGTTGGCCCATCAACCGCAACCAGTTCCAAGTCACAATTCTCTTGTTTCTTTTTGAAGACTTATAGTTAATCTCTTAAACTATGCTGCTAGCTCTAATAAATTCTATAATTTCCGCACCGCATAACACATTAACCAGTCGTGTAATGCACTAGATGGCCTAGAGTGCATCGCTTCTAGCCACAAATGTGGAAAATGGTGAAGTATCATCCATAGATGTGGGTGCATTGCACCATGAACAATGAGCCCGCATATGTAGCCACTGTTCATGGGCAGAAAACATGCCCACAAGCAGAGCCAAAAGTATGAACACCCCCCAACCCACGGGGTCCATGGAATAAGGGGATAGAATTTGAGGGTGTATATACCCCCTAAGAAAATAACCAAACAAATAAATGAAATTTTGTATTGAATCCAAAGTTTTTCAAAGAAATTAGGAGATTCTTTGGGCACTCCTTTAAGATTGTTTTGTGCATTAGTTGGAAGGTACTTGGGCAACGTTTCACCAACTAATCAAGGGTATTCAAGCCTGAGTAGGTTTGTAATTTTCCATTTCCCGACAATGTTTTTGAAATAATGTCATCATCTTCTTAGAGTAATAGGGATCTAGCTTGGAAATATGCGAAGTTGAACTTAAAGATCCTAAGGATTGAAGCTGTGCTAGTTGTACTCCATGTGGGAATACTTAATAGAAAACTATTTTCGTGCAAAAGGTACTCTATGTGGGAATACTTATACAAGACTATTTTCAGGCGAAAGGAGCATCTAGCTGGCATTCCCGGAATGTTAGAGCATGCCTCCAAACAACCTATGAGATTAGAAAAGAGATTATGGCATAAGTAGATTTAAAAAAAAAAAAACGAAGAAAATGAGATGAAAAAACTTTGACAGATGAAATTCAAGTATTTGATGGTGAAGAAAATGCATCAAAAGTTGGAAGTGGGCATAGATTTTCAAGGGAGAGGGTTATAAATATTGGTGGCAATGCTTGGCAAAAAAAGACCTCTCCTTTAGGGGCCAATGGATGTATTTTGCACCCCAAACTCTGATGTTGTGGTAGAGAACAGGAGGAAAGAATAAAACAACGCACACCTGAACAGAGATACAAAACAGAAGATAGGAATAGGGTCTGTAGATGGATTGTTAAGTGGTATTACCAAGCCAGCATTCCTTTCAATACCATGGCCCTGACAGCTTCAAGGTTCGAGGTAATTAGGCAATTTCGCCAAGGACTCAAGTCCCATTTAGTTAGTGAATGAGATGGAATAGATTGTTTTATTCTACATTTTCTTCGTGTTAAACATTTAGCCACTAGAGATCAAAGAGAACAAGATTTGTTACTCTTTATCAGGCTATCAGGGGACTCAGACAGGTAATAAATTAGAGATAATTAACAAAATCAAAATGCTTACTATCAGATAAATCACACATTTATGTTTTTCTATGCCTAATTATACTTTTGTAAGTTCTAAAAGTTATTAAAGTCTATTAATCGCATGGACATCGGGACCACATTGAGCCGCATTGGACCCGACGGCATCATGTTCACATCCACATTTAAAAAGCTGCCAAGAGATAATTCCAATCTTCTTGCAACAATCCGAAGAAAGCAACGCCAAAGATGACTTTCATCAATAATCATCATTAATCAGAAGGAAATAAATAATGCTCCCCAACCAAAAGAGAAATGTGTAGCCATCCTCAAAGTGAAATCAAAAAAATCCAAGAAACTGAAAAGAGCTCGCAGTTTAGAAGCAAGAATTCTTCCCAACTTACCAGAGCATTTTGAGAGTGGCGTGTGGCTCCTGAGTTTGGAGCACACAGAAGAGAAAGGAGCAGAGAGAATCGGAGGCTTCACAACTGAATCCTCGATCGTATCAGAGAGAGGGGTTTCCGGCACCACAGACGGTGTGGAGCATTGGAAGAGGGATCCAACATGTGGCCTTTGAGGTGTGGAATCAATGAGCACAATGACATCAGAAGGGAAGGTTGAGGAGGATCCGCCCTTTCTCAGAGTTACTGATGGAGAAGCATCTGCATTGTCATCATCATCTTCATCAGAAGGGATGTCCACAGCAGATACCGGATCCATATTCCAAATTCAGAGAGAGGGGAGTAAGAACCCTGTCACTCAAAGAAAGGGGGCCGCGCTCTTCGTCATTTGAATGGAGAGAGGATGGTTCGATCATTCGAGAGGGAAAACCGCTGCTCAAACTCCCCACTAGCTTATGACACCGGCCCGACCCGGCCAATCCTCGTATGAAAATCCCCACATATTCCTTACTTAAAAAATACCCTCAGATTTCCCATTTTTATGTTCACATATAATTTTTTTTCAAATTTTTATTTTTTACCAAATAGGCCTTCCTTGCGATTTTGAAAGTGAGAACTTTAACTTTATTACGAAAAAATAAATATAGAAACAAACTTCATGTCTTAGATCTTCAAAGTTTACCTTTAGAAACAGACTTCAAAACGGTCTAAAATTTACCAAGACAAACTTCGGAACTTGAAGATATGAAGTTTACAAATTTAACTATCCGAAGTTTCTTTGAATTTAATTTTTTTGACAATATAATTAAATAACTTTCAAAGTAGGGACAATTTGGTTTAAAAAAAAAGGGTACGAGGAATCCGAAATTTGAGGGCGATAGTTTAAATGACAGGAATTTGGGGGAAGTCCATACAAATTTCTCAAGTTAAGACTTGAGCTTTGTGCCTATGGGTCTATGACAGTAGAGTTATTTAAGTTGGACGTGTTCGTTTGGTGGAAACTTTCAGTTCTAGAAGCCGTAGGTTCCACCAAATAATACTACTATTACATTTTGGATTCCATGCCCCCAAAGAAGCCGAGACTCTAGCAAGAGGAGGCTCAACACGTAGAGAAAAAAAAAAAGATGAACCTAATGAATGCTACTTATCTCTCAACTTTCTTTCTCCTCTCTCACATCCAAAGCAATGTTCTTCTGCCACGCCTCTTCAATTTTGTGCAACATTTCGATGTTTCTTTTTATTTGGATATATGGGAAAGAAAGGAGAGGCTTTTGAAATGCTTTTTACTCTTAGTTTCATTTGTATGCGGTTGTAGCTATGATAGGAACCATGCGGATGACTGACATCACAAATCAATTGAAGCCCATGGACATAGATTTTAAAGGGTTTTCTGGTGCAGTTCATTATCGACTCTTTGCCTAGGAAGTATGATCACTTCAAACTTACTTATAATATTCAAAAAGAAAAGTGGAGTTTGAATGTGGTTCAAATTATATGTGTTCAAGAAGAATAAAAATTATATCAAAATAAGCTAGAAGTCGCTCATTTACCAGAGACTAGCTCCGACAAAAAAAGATACTTTACAGCATCAAAAAATAAAAGTTCTTGGACACATGCAAATTATCAATCAAAAGGTATTACCACTCAGATTCATAAATAAAATAACCGGAAGGAAAGAAAGTGAAGGGTCATTTGAAGAGAGATTGCCTCAAATATAAGAAGTGGTGGAAAATATAAAGTATTCATCAACAAATCAAAGACACATTGATAGGGAATAGAGGCTTGTAATGGCAAATGGAATTGAAGAAAAAATAAACGCAATACAAGTCGTTAGATGGTGGTTTTGTATTAGACCTAAAAGATAATCTTTATGCGCCAACCTTTGGGCATAATCTTATATTTGACATTTATAGTTTTAATTTTAATTTTGGCAATAGAAATTTATTCTTATTTCATAATAAGTATATCGTGATGGTCCCTATAAATTAAATTTGGATTATGTTTTTGTTGAATATATTTTATCCATGCATATGTGTAATATGAAACACAAAAATGTGAATGAGAATTATTCCATGTTGTGGCATAGAAGCCTAGGACACATCCCAAGAGAAAGACTTCAAAGATTAGTCAAGTAAGGAGCACAATTTGTAACTCAAAATTGCTTCTTTCTCTACGGGGGTACCCGGAAGATTGTTGTTAATATACTGAATTGTGTTGATAATAAAGATGTCCTAAAGACCTCATACGAAGTTATGGAGTTGTAGGAAGTTGTCCTAAGACGCTTGCATGTATGCAGATATCCTGTAGAAGCCAGATTTTATAACCTTTTTTTAAAAGAAATTAGATTTATGGTCTATAAGTTGTTATTTTTTGGGTCTTTTGTGTTTGTGGGGAATTTTGTGGACAAATTTATTTACCTCAAGTTCAGAGGGAGCAAAATCACTATTTTGATTTTATATTTAGATGACATTCTATTGACTCGCAATGACATTCATAGGTTGCATAAAACATTTTTTTTTATCTAAGATTTTGGTGAAGCTTCATATGTGATTAATATCGAAATTCATTGAAACAGATCTAGAGGTATTTTGGGATTATCACAAAAGGCATATATTTAGAAGGTGCTCAATAAGTATAATATGTAGAATTGTTCTCCAGTTGTAGCTCCTACTAATAAGTGTGATATAACTAACAAATTACAATGTCCCAAAAATAACTGTAAAAAAACAATATGAAAATTATTCATTATGCATCAGTGAAAGAAAGTTTAATCTATACTTAGGTTTCCACCTATCCAAATATAGCTTTTGTTGTCAGTATATTGGGTAGATATCAAAGTAACCTAGGGTTATAATATTGGAAAGCTTCAAGCAACATTCCTTTCGATGCTTGAACTCCCGTATCAGCTCAACTTCTCTTTTCATTCATCTACATATGGTGTTTTCTGAAAATCTAAGTTTGATCTTGGTAAAGAAGGATGCCCCAAGATCACCCCAAGGCACAGCCTCCAAAGAGGGCGGTAGATCATAAGATAGAGTTGAAGCAAAGAGCCAAGCCCCCAGCTCCCGGATCGCACCTCCCGAGATAGAGGAACTAAGGAAACAGTGGACCTGGCTAGGATTTTAACTCTCTAATGGGGGAACGAAGCGCAACTTGGATCTACTCTGCTATTGATGACCCACTGCTCCCTAAGTTCCTATTCCTAAAGAATGGCATTTGAGTTCATTTCTGGCCTAAGGGGCTAGCTACCGAATATGAGTACGGATTTAAAGTTCAACCTACCTAATAGATGTTTGCATTTGACCCCTACCTATACTTCTGCTAGCTATGCTCCAACCATGATAGTAATTGGGCCTAGGCCAATTTGAGTTCTACAACCCTATAGAACTATGCATAAAATACAACCGAGAAGGGTTTGCAACGTTAGCCCATGATAAGGTTGGAGAGATGCTTAAAGTAGTTGGTCAATGGACTTAGTGACCCTTGTGTGTGATTGATAAGCTCGAGGGATAAAGGTCAAATCTTCATCATCACCATTGTACGACATGTGCATATGATAGTTGTATTGGGAAGTGCACACCATTGAGGGTGTGACATGTAAATGTGCAAGAGATTGCCCTCATGCAATATGTGTGCTTCCATGTGACGTAGGCTTTTCCTTGGGGGGAACCTATAGTTCATAGACAAGAATTGTATTCTCATCACTTATTGGCTGGCTTGGTAGTTCAATCATGAACTGTAACAGACTGTGGGCTATGAGAACTATTGGGTCAATTTGAGAAAGTGAGTGTTAGGACATAATCATTAGTAATGATGAAGTGACTTAGTACATCACATTTTCCTTAACAAAGTAGGATCAAATTCCCTTCAAAATAAATTTTAAATAATTAATTTTCAGCTAAATATTTTTAAATTTTTAAAAGGCTGGATATTTTATATATTATATATTATATATATTATATATATTATTATTTATTATATTATATATAGTATATATTTATTATATTAATATATATTTATATTATAGTATATTATATATAATATTTATATTATTATATGTTTAATTTAATATATATAATATTTCTATTATTAAATTATTTTATTATATAGATATCTTATATATTATATTAGAAAAAAGTTTATATAGAGATGCAACCTTATAATGTAGAACTACGGATGCACCTCAAAAATCCATCAGAAAAGGTAGTTTTAATGTTGAAAAACCCTTTGGTTTATCATCTCAACATCGAAATGTATGACTATGAAAAATAAAAAGATTTTAAGTCTCAGAAATAGTGCATTTTACAACATATTATCTACACCGTCCATTTTCAATATTTTCATATGTTTATAGATCTACTTGATTTAACCATTTTTGAAATTTAAAATTTTATAATTAGATATAAAAATTGATTTTGAGATAATCCTAATAACATTTTACATCAAAATTATATACCATGATAAAATTTGAAGGTGCACCTTACCACTACAACTATGGATGCATATGAATGCCAGCTATACCAATTATATTATGTTATTATATATTTATATTATTAATATATATTTATTATCAAACACAATACCTGAAACTTGCTTAACATTCCAGCAGGTTATCAAACACAGTACCCAAAACTTATTTAAGCCTTCCAGAACAAAATGTTCCACTTCTAGAACAAAATATTCCACTTCCAGAAAAAATAGAAAAAAATTTTCTTTCTAAAAGAAATTTTTCAAAAAAATAAACACGCCCTAAGAGAAAGTGAATTTGGATGGCTTTTCATACGAGAGAGAAAGATGTTGAGCATGAAACATTGCTCCCATCAATATAAGAAGGTTTCCTATTTCTATACGTAGCATATCCCTATTATACTGGTATTTACGTGATTAGGTTGAGGTGATTTGGTTGAGGCTACTAGTATTTCCTATTTTATACATATCCGTTATATTTTACGTTATTATGGATGTACCAAAAAGTTTCTGTTATTATATGTATATCCGTTTTTTGCCTTTCATAACATAATTTTTTAAAAAAGATGACTTTACCCTTTTATGGGTGTTCAACATCCTAATTGAAGGGTTTTTCAGATGTTCAACATCCGAAAATAGCCTGAAAGGTTAACGTTCACATTCTGCAGGCACATTTTCAAATGCTAGCTTCAGATGTTGAACATCCGAAAAGGTGCTATTTTCATATGTTCAACATCCAAAAATATGCTTGCGAAATTCCAGAAGGTTTCTTTTGCAGGCACATTTTCGGATGTTCAACATCCGAAAATATGATTGTGAACGTTAAACTTTCGGCTGTTTTCGGATGTTGAACATCCGAAAAACCCTTCAATTCGGATGTTGAACACTCGAAAAAGGGTAAAGTCATCTTTTTCAAAAAATTACGTTATGAAAGGTAAAAAATAGACAGACATATAATAACGGAAACTTTTTGGTACATTCGTAATAACGTAAAATATAACGGATATATGTGTAATTTTTCCTAAACTAAATCCTATTATATAAAAAACCTAATCAAACGGGGAGTAAAGATAAAGATGGGTCATGTGGATCTTCTATTGGTTTTCTTCTTTATAAAATAGGTTTTTATGGAGAGAGAGAGAGGGTCATGTGGGTCTTCTATTGGTTTTCTTCTTTATAAAATAGGTTTTTATGGAGAGAGAGAGAGAGAGAGAGAGAGAGAGAGAAAATTGAGTATGCAAAATTAGTGCAAAGCGAGAGGGTAATTTTTTGTAATCCTTGGGTGGATGTTCTAGAGAGAGAAAAACCATGATTTAATGCTTGTGAGAGAGAGCTTGTGAACCATTATATTTTCATACTTGCATGTTATTTTTCTGATTAGTGGAAAAGAATTTTACTGCACCGTATGTAGGCAATTTACCGAACCACGAACATCTTATTGTCATATTTTTTTTTTAATTTTTTGAACTATTTTTCTTTTCCTTTTATATTTTTCCCAAACTTTGGTTTTTATCTTCTACTATTGGTATCAGAGCCTTAGGGTTTATGATCCTTAATGGGCACAAGGTTTTTGGGTAACTGCAGATCTTCGAAGATGGCTGGAGGAAGTTGAACCAAGTACGAAATCCCAAAATGGTTCAAATTTCTCATCCTGGAAGTTGAAGATGCATGCAGTGTTCATGAAGATGGTTATGCAGTAGTTTTAAATGCCAAAGAGAAACATGCAAAGTTTGATGATGAGAATGACGAATTGGCCAAGGCAGGTATTCTTTTAGTTCTTGATGTGTCTGTATTATTTAATCACTACTCATAAACTACCGCGAAAGATTTATGGGACATGTTGAAACTACTTATGAAGGTAAGTCGCTTCCTAACAATTTTTTTCTTCATTGGCAACTTTTTAATTTCAAGATGGGTGATGATGCATCTTTGTAAGGGCACTTAAATGAGTAAATGCCTTGATTTGCAAGTTAATATCACTAAATATAAAATTGAGAAAGAAGATAACGCGGTATGTTATTTTATTCTATGTTAGAATCATGGGATAGACTGATCATGAATCTTTTTAGTACAAACTCTATTGAATTGGATTTCATTGTTTCAGGACTTCTGACAGAGGACTCTAGGTCAAAGTCTGATGCAAATTCCTCTGGGAATGTATCTATCGCACAAGGTAAATCAGTTGAGAGAACTACAGGAACGGGTCAATCAAGATCTAAGTTAAGAAGGTGTAAAAAAGTGATGTACTAGAGCTATTAAAAATTAGGCCATTTGAATAAAGATTGAAGAGCACAAGAAGGAAACCAGGAAGCCCCAAAAACTAATCCTGATGAGAAGTCTAGTTCAAGTGAATTTTAAGGAAATCTAATAGAAGAAATTTGGTTTTCATAAGATAAAATTTTTTTTGTCCGTGGATAGGGAAGAAGTTTTGTAGTATTGGCTACTTGATTTAAGTGCATCATTTGACATGACTCCACATTAGGATGACTTCTATAAATATCAACCGTGTGATGAAGGTATTGGTTACATTGGAAGTAATAACTGATATAAAATAATGGGAGTTGGAGATGTGATAATCAATATGTTCAAACGAAGTAACGTGCACTATCCCAGGTGTCGGACATGTTCTAGGTCTCAGAAAGAGTCTCTTAGTTTTGGGAAAATTTGATGAGCAAGGTTTCAAGTTTACATGTGGAAATAGATGTCTAAATTTTTTAAAGGGAGTGCTAGTGGTTACAAAAAAAGAATTAGCATGCAACTTGTACAGACTTCTTGAAGAAATAGTTTTGGGAGAGGCCGATATTGCAGAGGTACGTTCCATCATGAGGCATGCACGTTTGCGCAATATGAGTGAGCACAGAATCAAGGTACTTCTTCCTTAAAACGTCCTCTTTGATTTAAAACTTGTTAATTTAGATTTTTGGGAGTGATGCATATTTGGAAAGAAGAATAAATTGTACTTTGCTTTATTCTTGGTAGAAGTAAAGCTTTTTGGGAATTGAAAGCTTTTTGGGAATTGATTCATTCGGACACATAAGAATCACTTGTTGATTCTTTGGGGGGGGAGGGGGGGTGATGCATATTTTGTCATTTTTATTGATGATTTCTCAAGAAAAGTGTGGGTTTATATGTTGAAAAAGAAAATCAAATGGCTTCAGTTGTTTTAAAAAGTTTAAGACTTTGGTAGAAAATCAGAAAGGCAAGAGCATCCACTATTTAAGAGTTGATAATGGGGGAGAATTTTGCTCTTACAAACTTAATAAGTTTTGCAATAAGCATGGTAATGGTAGGCAGTTCACCATTCCTAGAACCTCAACAAAATGGTATTGCTGAGAGGATGGATCATACCATTCTAGAGAGTATCAGGTGTATAATGAATGTCGTTAGGTTAGAGCAGTATTCTTGGGCTAAAGCAGTTCGTACAACTTGTTTCCTAATTAACAAGTTTCTCGATATTGCTATTAACTATAAGACACCAGGAGAGGTTTGGACAAGAGTATTCTTTCCTTCATATTTTTTGTTGTAATGCATATCATTTAATTCAAAAGGTTAGGAGAACTAAATTGGATGCAAAATCCAGAAGCATATTTTTCTTGGCTATATAGATGTTACAAAGGGATACAACTTATGGGATCAAAATGACAGCAAGATTATTATTAATCGAGATGTCATTGTCAATAAAATTCTATACTGAATTAGAAAGATGAGCTAGATCAAAAAACTGTTGAGGTAGAATGCACCCATGAGAACCAGAGAGATAGTCATCAAGACCAAGATCTTAAACAATTGTCTAAGATCTGAAAGATATTTAGGTTATCTTGAATTAAGAGGATTTGAAATACTTAAAATGGCTCATATGATGCTTAATGACTATGTCTTGTTTCATACTTGCCTAACAGATGAGGGTGAGCTATTTTCTATCATGAGGCATGAGAAGTTGATGAAGCCAATCAATGAAAAGCATTCATAAAAGAAGAGATGGATGCCCTACGGAAATATAAAACATGAGACCTCATCAAATTACCAGAGGGGCAAATGACAATTGGTTGTATTTGAATTTTCAAGAAGACGAAAGGTCATGATTATGATGTTGAAGGGTACATAGCGCCATTGGTCGTGAAAGGTTGAGCTTTAAAACCGGGTATCTATTTTGATGAGAGTTTCTCTCCTGTTGTGTGTATGACTTCTATTCGAGTTGTTTTGGCTATGGTTGTTAGTCTTAATTTCGAGTTGGAACAATTGGATGTGAAAACTACATTTTTGCATGGTGACGTTAAATAAGAAATTTTTATGACTTAACCAGACGGTTTGATTGAGGAAGGTATACAAAATTTTGTTTGTAGGCCTAAGAAATTATAGTATAAGTTGAAATTAGCAAATGATTTGACTCTTTCATATTGAGCTTGAATTTCGTAGATATGGAATTGACTATTGTGTTGTTTTTGTGGTTATGGTGATAGAAGCTTTATTGCCTTATTATTGTATGCCAAAGACATAATTGATGCAGGACCACTTAAAGCAGCTGGCTAGGGAATTTGATATGAAAGATTTGTGAGCTGTTAATTAAATTCTTAGGATGAGCGTACTTAAAGACAGAACGAACACAAAAATCTGGTGAAAGTCAGAAGAGTTATGCGGAAAGAATATTGCGACACTTCAATATGAAGAATGCCAAACCAATTAGTGCCATATTTCTTATGCATATGAAGTTGTTTTAAAAAACAATGTTTTAGTATCGAAGCATAGAATACATAAATATGTCGAGTACCGTATTCATCAGCAATAGGGAGCCTCATATTTGGTATGGTTAGCAGTAGACCTAATATAGTACAAACAATGAGAGTTGTGAGCAGATATGTGGAAAGTCTCGGCCATGATCATTGTAGTGCTGTGAAGTGGATTATTTGGCATTTGAAGGAAATTTGTGATGCTCATATTTGTTATAATGGGATGGATTTGAAAGTCAATAATTGTGTTGATGCAGATTTTGACTTCGATAAAAGAAGGTCTACTGCTAGATATGTTTTTTCTTTGGGAGGTGGTGCCTTTAGTTTGTTATTGAATGTGCAGCATGTGATGGCTTTGTCTTCTACATAGGCTGAGTATATATCATTTGCTCATGCATCTAAAGAAGCATTTTGGCTACACATGTTACTTGGGGAGTTCCGAGTTGTGCAATAAATAAAGTTCATTACGACAATAATAGTGCCTTACTTTTTTAACAAGGAATTCAGCCTTCATTGTGAGAATCAAAATGCCTTGTTTTTAGCAAGGAATTCAGCCTTCTATGATAGGACTAAGCATATTAATATTTAGTATCACTTTGTGAGTGATGTGGTAGAAGATGAAAGAAATTTATTGCAAAAAATTCATATTGATAACGATTTGGCGGATATATTGACTAAGCCCGTTGGACAAGAGAAGTTCACCTGGTCTAGGACTTCTTGTGATTACTTGATGATCAATAATTGATGGGCAGCAATTTTGGAGCAACCTAGTCAAAATGGAGACATATCTTCAAGTGGGAGAATGTTGAGTGTGAAACCATGTTCCCATCAATATATGAAGGTTTACTATTTATATGGATAGCATATTTCTGTTATATTGGTATTTATGTGATTAGGTTGAGGCCAATAGATATCCCATTTTATATGAAACTATATCCTATTATATATAAAAAACCTAATGAAGCTAAGAATAGGGATACAGATGGGTCATGTGGGTCTTCTCTTGGCTCAGGTTTTTGTAGAGAGAGAAAATGAGTATGAAAAATTAGTGCAAAGAAAAAGGGCATGCGGAGTGATTTCGTACACAATATTCATTATAAAAAAAAGTGAGACTTAAATGTAAAATTTAAATATAAATACCCAAAATTAAGAACAAATTTGTTTAACACAAATGAGTATGCAAAATTAGTCAAGAAAGTGTGTTGAGGTATGCAAATTGGCTTTAACATCAAATCTTGGGTATTCATACTTATAGTGAAATATTTTGAAAATAATTAAAATAAATAAAAAGACCAAAAAAACATTTTTTGGGTATTTTTGACAATATAAAAGGGTGAGAAATATCAAATACCCAAATTTGAGTTCAATCTAATATACAAAGAAAAAACAAAAAAATTTAAATTCAATACACACTCTAAAAAAATTGAACTTGAATGTAAAGTATATAAGATTATTTTTTAATTTTGATGATAAAATAGGATTTTTTAAATAAATTAAAATACAATAAACACTCTAAAAAAATTGAACTTGAATACAAATAATATATCATATTATTTTTAAATTTTGATGATAAATTGGGTTTTTTTTTTCCCTATAATTTAATCTGTTATATCCAACTTGCACAAAGCACGTAACACCTAAGTGGTAGAATGTGCTGCCACCCTTAACACTGATTCGTCGTCATCGCCACCATGATCGGAAATGAGAACCAAATGCCAAAGGAGACATTAAAAAAAAAAAAAACACAAAAACAAAATCCAGGTAAACATAAATACATGGAAAAAAAAGAAGCAAATTCTCATCTCCAAGAAACTCATCTGTATCCATCCCCATCTAATCTATATAATTACTTTAGTGCATGCGGGCTGGACCACATTTGTACAATATGTGGTCGAGAAGTATAAAGCATCTTTCTTAAAGATCGATGCAAATACGTGGTCCATCTAAAAACAAGTATAACTAATATTCCAAATGTTTTTTTAATATAATTATTATTTTTAATTTTCAAATTTTTTTTTTTCTTTCATATTCATGATCTCTATATTAAAGATTATATATTATCTAAAAATTAGGATCAAATTATTTTAAAAAATATATTTATTGCAAGCCTGCATTTCTGCAATATGCAGGCTGGCTGCATAGAAACCGTGTCCAATAATTTATGCTCCAATTCTGTAGTTTTTTAGCCAAGCAATTTCTATCATTATAGCGCTAATCTTTGAAGCTCCAACAATGGAGTTTTCTTGGTAACCAACTGAGGTCACATGGGACATGCCACCTTTCTGGTGCCCTGTAATGGCGCCTGGTTCAGTAGCGAATTCGAGCCACCATGATTTACAGCTTGGGAAAGATCACTCTCTCAGAGGGGAGTGAGGATGAGTGAGGCCCTACCTAACCCCACTCTTAATCCTATTGTCATTAACAAAGAAGGGTAGAATTCAAACGCCCTCTCGTCTCTCCTTCTCCACTATCTTTGATCGATGAACCAAAACACCTCAACTTAATGGAATGAGTCTAATTTGTGTCTCTCATCCACGATTTTCATTTCGACTGCATTGGTGTCTGCTGCATCTCTCTCTCTTCATCATACATCCATGGCCTTTTTTCCAATAAAACCTACCACCTTTTCATCCTCTCAAGTCCAAAGAAGTCCCCCTCCTCCTCAGTTCATCAAACAACTTCTTCTGCACCTCTCTCTCCAATCGAGAAGACTCTATTCTCTCTAAACGGTGCAAATGCAAATGTTTATAGCTATGGGCATAACTTCACAAGACATCTTGGGGCAACAAGCAGTCCAAATTTGCAGGAGCAATGAGATAGAGGAATCAATGATCACTGCGAAACAAATGTTTTAGAATAGTAGAAAACGAAACTCACCAGCAAACCTAGAGATGAAACGACGACTTCGACCTCTTGAATTGCATTATTTGCCCATAAAGCAAAAACTCAAAATACGCACCATACATAAAACAACGACTTCGACCGCTTAAATTGCATTATTTTTAACAGTTTTCATCATTTTGACAAAGATTGGAAATTGTTTTGGCCATTAATATTTATTTTTATATTTTTTTATTTTTTTTGGAAAATTTTAAAAATACCCCTAGACACAAATTGATTCTTTAAAATCCATTGTTTCATTAATTTTCAACATCATTTGGATGTGCTTTGTTTAATCATGCTTTAAATATACCTTTCATATTTTATTAATATTATTATTATTATTTTATTTTTTATTTTTAACACTTTTTTGTCCGCCCCAAACTTGTTCGGTTAGGCCGGTTGAATCAGTCGGTTTACCGGTTAGGCCAATTGAGCCGCTTCCGGCCTCATGTCTGGTTAATCGTTCCAGTTCGATTTTTTCTACACTGATTTGTGCCCAGGTCACGCACAAATTTCAAGCTAAGCAAAATAACTTAAGGAGCATGAATTTTTCTTCAATAATTGTGCTTCCATTGATTTCCTAAAATCTCACAAAAATGTGTAATTCCTCAAGTGCTTTACAAAATTTAACTAAAAGGGTGTCAATAAGGTATATAGACAAAATTGACCAATAGAAAATGGACAATCCAGTCCACTTTATTAGTTTCTAGAGAAGTTTTCGTGGGTCCTGCACATACCAGGCTATCTGTCAAAACATTGGATTATCTACAGATGCTGCCAGATTTCTGGGAAGATCATATCAAATTGACAAGGATGAGAAGACCTTTTTTGGTATGCAAAATCTCCCACAATTAAAAGATAACACCACTAATAGTTTATGCCTGTCAAAAGCACCTGGACCTATCAAAAAGAGCACCTGAACCTCTGCTTCTAATGCATCAACAAAGCCCATGGGCCCAAAACTAGGACGCCAGCAATGCTCCATCCAAAGCAACCCAATCCTTGCTGGTCCAAGGTTGCCCCAGAAGCAATCATCAATGCTTAGCTTTATAGTTCCTGGGGCAGGAAGACACTGAGAGTTCACCCTACTATCTCTTGGGACACTGCTCCATGCAATTGTATTATTGTGATATATGAATAGAATTCATATTAGAATGCCCCCACAACTCCTTTCTTGGCATTGCCCAAGAAGTTGTACGGGTTTTGCTTTTGTTGAAGATGGTCAAAATGTTTGAAGTTGAGCCTTCTAAGGTGTGAATGTTGCACTACAACCATAAGGTCTACATGGCTTCCACCATGCATAGTCCCCACAGAAGTAGACTCCTCTTAGGCATAGGAGGGGAAAAAATAAAGAGTCATTTTCAACCCTAGTTATCTGAATCTCTCACCGAAGGTCGCAATTCCGATTCGGAACCCTGATTTGGCGATTCTTATGAAGAATCTTCATGGAATTCATTTCCGTGGAGTCTAGAATCTCGATTCCTTATTTTAGGAATATCGATTCTAATACTTTTAGAATCTTGCTTCCAGTATTTACTGATTCTTAAATCCACAATTGGTGAATCTCAATTCCACAATTGTTGAAACTAGTTTCCATATTTACTGAAATTCTAGCAATATAAACCAAAGTGGTGGTCCACGTTCCCTACTTAATTCTTTAAGTATGCATTGTATTGATCTAATGGAGAGATTGCAACTCCAAGATATTAGAAATAATGTGATACAAATAACGTAAACGTGCATGTATGACATGTTGGTCAACGAATGGCATTAAGACATGTATTGTTCCCCTCTCAGTTCTCTCTCAATTCCAAAGATGTGGAAATTGCAATTCTATGAAAGAAGGAATCTTGATTTCATATTGATCAATTCCAAATAGATCAGAAACTCAATATTGAAGAGCTAGGAATCTTGATTCCATCTCTATAGAGATCTAAATTCAATTTTGGTTGAATCTTGATTCTTAAAAATAGGAATCTTGTCCCCCACAATTCGTCCTGCACGAACGTCGATTCGAAAATAGGAATACTCCAGCCATCCTAAATCGATTCCGTTTGTGTATCGCTTCGGTAACTATGTATTGAACTACTAATCTAGCAATGGCACAAGCTTGTGGCTGGATATAATGAATTAATAATGTCATGTTTAATACAACCCACCATCCAACTGGCTGTATTTTTAGGGGAGCCAGAATCTCAAACATTCTACAAGCTGTGGAGACTTCAGCATTTAAATGACTACGAGTAAGGTAACAGGACTTTACTGAGAACAATCCTCTATTGTTTGGAGCCCACATCATTTATCTCACCTCTCTCTGGCATGAACACCACTTGTAGTTGGTGAAAGTAACTGCGCGAGCTCTTGGATTTCCTCTTCCTTTAGGTTTCCTTCAGTGTTAAAAAACAAGAAATCTCGCATCGGACTCAGATTCTACAAAGTCAACAGGAACCGGCAGCTTGCCAGTACTGGAGGGCCACCATCTCCTAGGGATGCTACTATTTACATAGCTGCCCAAAGCCATGTGCAGACCCAAGCAGTATTGTCAATGACTCTGGTGGGACTCCAAATTTGGACCAAAACTACCAAGATTCCATCTTCTATTGTGACTTCTAGTGATACCACATTATCATCATCTTCTTCGGACACTGCAGCAACTCATTCTTGTCCAACAGAATGTTCTTGTAAAATAGTTTCTCCTGCACCACTTCTTCGGCCACTTGGATATGCAGAAGGGGATCCACAGACAAAAATACTTTGGCTTAAGAAGGCAATATATGGCTTAAAGCAAGCCTCTAGGGCATGGTTAGACAGTTTCTATAAAGTAGAATGATCCAATGGGTTCATCAAGAGTCTGGTTGATAGTTCATTATTCATTTGCTCAAGAGATCATGACCTAGCTATTATTTTATTATATGTGTATGATAATGTTGTGGGCGCAGTTTCCATATGGATGCCTCCGTAGGTGTAGAGGTACGGTGCCCTTCAAATTTTATAATGGTATATAATTTTGATGTAAAATGTTATTAGGATTATCTCAAAATCTATTTTTATATCTAATTATAAAATTTTAACTTTCAAAAATGGTTAAAATCAAGTAGATCTATAAACATATGAAAATCTTGAAAATGGACAGTGTAGATAATATGTTGTAAAGTGCATTGTTTATGAGACTTAAAATCTTTTTATTTTTCATAGTCATACATCTCGATGTTGAGATGATCAATCCAAGGGTTTTTCAACATTAAAACTACATTTTTCGATGGATTTTTGAGGGCCATCCGTAGTTCTACATTATAAGGTAGCATCCTTATATAAACTTTTTTCTATTGTTATTATAGGTAGTTCCCCTCACATTGATAATGTTAAACAACTTCTCAATGTTACATACCAGATGAAAGACCTTGGAGCTTTTCGATATTTTCTTGGTGTTGAGGTGGATAGAAGACCAAACACCTTGGTCTTGACCCAACATAAGTATGCTATTGACTTGCTTAAGGGCATAGGGATGCCATACTGTAAACCAATGGATTCACCTACTGTCCTTAAGTGTCATCTAAAAGATGATGCAAGGAACCTATTGTGACATACTAAGGAAAACATTAACATTGTTGGAGTGCTACAGTATATTACCTTTACCAAGCCCAACATGGTGTTTGTTGTGAACAAGATTTCTCAGTATATGCATTCACCTAAGATGAGAGACACTGAAGCCGTGAAGCGCATTGGCCAGTAAATCGAATCAACAACCAACAGATGGGCTTATTTATTCTTGTTCTGCTTTGCCCTCTTCATTGACATCTTCAATAGTGGTTGTCATCTTTAGTAGTACATATATCAGGCCGCTCCCTGAACAATGCTTCCAAGCTCTCTATGTTAGGGAGCTTCAACCATGGGTCGCAACCATGCTCTTGCATCGCACCCATTCCTGCTAACAACTATTTTTTTTAATGCATAAAATGAAACAAGTTTTTAGTTTTATTATTTAATGCAAAACAAAATAAAGCAAGTTTTATCTTTGCTGTTTAATGCATAACAAACTAGTGGAATTCTGTGTAAGGGGCAAAGGGGAAGGCCACATAGGACATATATAGAAGTAGTGAGAAAAGATATGGTGATCTATGATATGACTGAGACATGACCCTTGATAAAACATAATGGAGGAATAAGATTCATGTAGCCTACTTCAAATAGTTAGGATAACGGTCAGTCAATAACTAGGGCAATAATTTAATACATAACTAAAGGAAGCCTTTTTAGTTTCGTTATTGAATGCATAATAAAAAAAATGCAAGTCTTCATTTTTTACTTACAACAAAGAAGTTATAGATCTATCCCATGCTCTTTCGTTTTGAATGCATAACAAAAAAAAGGAAATCCAAGTTTTCTAGTTTTGTTATTTATTGCATAGAAGAATAAATCAAGTTTCTAGTTCACTACAATGCACAACAAATAAAAGGTTTATATTTTTTTATTCACGTCAAAAAGGTATGCTCCATGCTCTTTCAATTCGAATACAAATCTGTTGGGTTTATGTGGCCTTTAAAGGTCTTATGAGTGCTTGTAAAATGAAATGATATAGTGAAACATGAACTCAGTGGGAGTGTGGTCCCTCGTGGACCATACTAAGCAAACGATGGTTTCCTGATGCCGATTTGTGCTTAACGATCTAGGCCAGTCGGTTGGGAAAAACTTATGTTACCTGAGCATGAAGAACAAACCGATGAGGATTTATGGGTTAGCCCTTGATGAGGTCGGAGAACATGCCCGGATGAGTGAGCCGAGGGATTGTATGACCCTTGTGTGTAATGGTGGCCTACAAAGATGGGAGCCAAAGCCTCATCCATGTGGCATTACATGGCATGCATATCGATAGATCGTTCGGGAAAGCCAGAAATCCCTTGTTTAAGGTGAAGCGATGTGTAAGAGATACCTCTATGCATCATAAGAGCTATGGTCGCATCAGGTCTAAGTGACCTTGACTCGTCTCTAAGGGAGGACCTGAAATCCACAGACTGGGATTGCGATCCCTTGACTCATCGGCCGGACTTTGGTGACCCGCTAATGAGCCCCTGCTTAGACTGTGGGTCATGGGAAACATTTGGTTGGTCTGATAAAGCAAGTGTGGTCTGTAGTCCATAGTTGAAGGTGGCGTGCCCCATGATTGTTGATTCCTAAACCATACGGATCATTTTCCCATCAAATTAATTTAATTGTGCTTGTTTTATGATGAAAATTATTTTAAGATTATTATTTGAATTTTTATGAAATTAAATATATTGATTTACAATTGTTTAAATATTCAAATAATATTCTAAAATTATTTTATTAATTTTAAATATATAAAAATATCATGGGGGCCCATTGTGTACATAGGCCCACCATATTTTTAGAAAGTGGGGCCCATGAGTGCCTCCCTTGGGTGGCACGCCCCACGCTTATTCTCTTTCCTATTTTTTGGTGATATGATATGTGGCCATATGGTTGGAAGATATTGACTAAATATTGACTTGATATACCTTTGAAAGATTTTGTGGGAAGATTGAGTAGACTTGTGTTATTTTATGGTATGTAAAATATTTTGATTAGATTTAATTTTTTTAATTTCCATTTATGGAAAATTGGTTTAGGAAGGGGGATAATGGTTCATACACCTTCTATAATGTTGATAGCCCATCTATGGAATGGATGGCTCAAATCTCTCACCCCACAAGTCACCCTTGATCGACGATCTATGTTCAATCTTACAAGAAGAGGCAAGCCAAAGAAAACCCTAAGAAACCCTAATCTTATTCAAAGCCTATAAAAAGAGATTGTCTCTACCAAAAAAAATCTCTATACCTTATCTTTCTATCTCTCTCTCTTAAGAAAGTTTATCTATCTCATGTTTGATCTCTCGCTCCCACACTGTGAAAGAACTTAAGGGTTTTAGGTTATGGAGTTCTTCTCTCCAATCTCTCAAATATGGATTTATGGCTAAGGGTTTGAGGGTTTAGCAAAAAAAGAGAATTCACCTAGGGTTTGAGTTTGTAATCAAACGGGTTCATGGTCCATTAGTGTGGCTTGACCGAAATTTACTTTCCCAGTTCGAGATTGAAACTAGACCTTAGATCCCGTGCCATCGGATGGTGGTGACTCGGTGTGGAATGTAATAAGCCTGGTTGAGGTAATATCCAGCACTCTTCCTTTTGTTTCTTGCAATCTTTTCTTTTATTCTCAAGCATATTGCATAGTTATTTCAATGGCATCAAGTTGTTAAGATCTTGGTTTTTATTGTTATGCTGATTTTATTTTGAAATTTATCTTATTATAATGAAAACCACGTGTAAGTGATCTTTTTTCAAAAGAAAAAGGTGAAGAAAAAAAAAAAAATGTATTCCCCGGTAAAAGATCACATAGGTATTTCTTTAAAAATCAAAAGTGGAATCATTCAGAAACTTTTACACATGCTTACCAGATGGATCCTAGAGAATACGTACATGTAACCATTGAATCTCTAACACAGATACAAGCCCCATATTGAAGATTCCATGTAAGGAAAGGTGGGAAACCCATGTTGAAGATTCCATGTAAGGAAAGGTGGGAAATTAATTATCAACTTTTTTCCCGAACTTCAAATTTGTAGAAATCAATAATAATGGAGAAAAAATAGGGTTGTAAATCAAGCCAAGAGAAGAACTCCATTATTTTATAAAATAAAATTCATTCCAATAACATCATCCCATAATGTGACGTCCTACCTTTTATAAGTCTTTAAAACCCTAGAATTAACTTGACATGGAAGTAAATAATTTAAGACTCTACAATACCCTTGAACAATACAAAAATTTCAGAACTACCCCTATAAATGGTAACCTATTAGCAATAACCACAAATAGGAGCCCGTTGATAGTAATTATTGATAATAAGAAAATAAAAAAAATAATAAAGACTAGTGTTGGGGATTAACCCCATATTATAATTCCCAAAAAAATTAACTCTAATAGAAAAATAAAGAACACCAAAATCCTTGAAATTTTTTTTTTTTTTTAAAAAAAATAGATCTTTAAATCAATCAGCTCTTGATCTCCATCGTTCTCCTGTGGTTCATAAAAACTTCACCTTGAGTTTTGAAATGGTCCAATATGAATCCTCCTCTAAACACGAAGTCTCAACCTGAATTTTGTGCATTGAAATTTGGGGCTGATGGGATTTATGAGTTATAGGCTTGATTAAAATACTTTTGAAAATATCCTCAAATAAGTTGCTGAAAATTTCGATATACTCAGCCATAGTAGCCTGGCTTTGCGGGGTGGAATGCTCTAATTGGAAACTGGAAAGGTTAGTCTGTCATTGGTGAGAGAAAATACCTCTTTACGGCCGTTGTCCCTAGTTGCTTCCTCTTCACCACCACAACTATTGCAATAATTACCATCATTGTGATGATCATCACCATCGCCTGCAACTTTTTATTTGTCATAGATAGGCACCCCAATTTCTTCGTTTTCATACAAGGGTTATAAAAAATAAGATCACCATCAAAAGTAGGATCATCTCGGTCTTTAGAAAAAATAGGATCACCATCAGTCCATTCCCCTCGGATTTGGACTCGAGTTGACACGAATCTCCATAAAAACCCTGATAATTTGGATCTAACCCTGTAGATTCTTTTGTTTAGGGCACATTGGTGCTGGTCTCAATTGCCCAACAGTTGTGTAACTTTTTTTGTCAAGTTATTAATTTCCTCGAACAATCGGACTAGATCGACATCCCTATAGCTATGACCTCCATGACCAACCATCGCAATCTCTAACCTAGAGTTTTAAAATGCGGCTGCATCATACACTATGAGGCCTGAGGCGCATATGCCCTTTCTTGCATATGCAGCGCATCCCGTCACTTATGCGGGAGCATAGCACATAACTCTAATTATGCATCCGCATACACTACACAGGCTTGTAGGCAAAATAATGCCCACGAACATGGGAATTAAGATAATGCTCCCCCATCCTCAAAACAGAAAAACAGGGGGGAAAGGGTTTTGAAGGGGGGGGGGGGGGGGTTAAAAACCCCGAAACTCAAACAATAGTCACAATGGTGGCTATTTTATCATAAAAAATAAAATAGATCAATAACTAAATAAAATTGGGTGAATTCATTTTTTGTTCAAAATCTTTAAATTGCTTTAGATCTTGGTTGGTTTATCGATTGGGATCATAGTTGTTGGAGATGGAAGCCAGATCGAGAGCAGAATCGGTTCAGGAATCGTCGAACCGCTCTATAGTAGAAGCTCCTTGGGGTTAGGATTGGCGTTCATACAATGAACAAGATAAGGAACGAGATCTTTAGGTTTATGGGAGTGAGATCCCATATCAATGGGTTCAATGTTTTGACTAGCAGGAATCTAAGCTCCACTATATATAAAAATGAGGTCGTCAAGTAGAGATAGTACGAGTTCTCTTGGTTAAGGAATTAAGGTTTAATTATGTCATATAATGGGGTACCTCTTATTCTAATATCGAGATTCTTAAAGTATAGGAATCAAGGTCCTTAACTGGTTGGTCCCAGCAACCCAGAATCCTATCACTCAAGAGTCATCTTCTTCGAATGTAGTCTCCTTTGCTTCCATTGTTTCTCAAAGGCTGGCTCTCCGAAGGGGCAAGAGAGCAAGATGAACTATTCTCTCTCTCTCTCTCTCTCTCTCTCTCTCTCTCTCTCTCTCATGTAAAAGAACCTTTTGAAAGCTTGAAATGAAAGTATATATTTTTCATATCATAACTAAGAGGATCCATCATTGTGATTTAAGAATCTAAAACAATAGGACATCATATATATAAGATTTTAAATGAAATCTATATTCTCACAACTACGAGAGATGGCTTACACAGTAGAACTTAATAAAACAATGGGTTACTCTAGACTATGCCTAGTTCAAATTAAGAATCTAAAATAACGGAACTCCATTCTATGTGAAAAAGGGACTGGATTTTACCATCATGAAACTTATAATTCCTAAATAATGGGAACTTGTGATAGTGACAATCTCTAACCTGGTATCATCTGTCATTGAAAGTAGATCCCACAAACATGGAACCCAAGATTTTAATGAACCTAAACCTTGGATTATGGTTGATGGCAGTGAGGATCTATTTCGAAATGGAACTCGATTCCACTGATGGATGGAACGTGGTCCCCTTTTTTTGGGAGCGATATCCCAAAATTAAAATATCGAGGTCCTTACAAGATACCTTGCATGAACCGTGGGATCAGAGTTCCGGAACGGGATCGTCACCCTACCTACAAGGTTCCCTTAACTATGATTGAGATTAGTTTGGGTGTTGATTTGGAGAAGTGTCGACAAAGTTTCATCAACTTATGGTGACTCCCTACATGACTTGTCTAATTGAGATTTGAGACTGAGACTTGAGAGTTGAGAGCTGATTAGGTTATCTTTTGATTTCTATTGTCTTCTACGTTTTCATCTTGACTCTTGAACTCCTCCTCATAGACGTTTAGTTCTTGTGTGTATCTTTGGAGCTTGCAACTTCAAAGTTTGCAATTGCAATTATGGTTTTTGGATGTATTGTTCCAATAGGTGGTTCACCTAGTACCTATTGTTCCAATAGGTGATCCAGGGAGCCTAGGTGCCTCGCCCAGGCCTAGGCAGTAAAAATAGGCACTATGCCCCTAGGTGGGTGCCTAGTGCCTAGCCCAGGCCTATGCCCCACCCAGGGGTGAAAATGCCCCTCGTTGAGGGAAAGTTTTGGGACTTAGGTTCATTTCAAACCTAAACCCCATTAGAGCCCATTTTATAGAGATAGAAACATCAAAAAACTAGATTTTGATGATTTCCATAGGATTGAAGAATATGGACTATGGAGTGCATGGAGTTTGGATTATCATATGGACAAGGGATATGGTCTACACTCTAGTGCCTGATGGTTTGAAGTTTAAACTTCAAAGTTTTATTATTGAATTTGAAATTCATGGAATTATGGACTAAAATATATCTCAATATGTATTTTTTTAATTTTTTACAAAAAAAATGACCTTAAAACAACTTTTTACTCTACTGGGCCACCTAGGTTCTGAGCGCCCGCCTAGGCGCTGGATGGCCTAGACCCCCCAAGCTGCCTAGGTACCACCCGACATTTTTTGGAATATTGTTTACATGGTTATAATAACATGATGTCTTCTAATGTTTTCTATAAAGTTACTTTCAAGTTTATAATTTATATTTTCTAGTGTCTTCTATCACGACATTTAGAGTCTCTAATAGCTGATAATATTGGAGCTATCGAATAAATTAAATACCTACTATCACATAAATCACTTCCATAGTTTTTTTATGAATTAACCTATTTGAAAGAGTTTTTGAATTTTTTTTATATTTAGTAATTGCATTGAGGTGATGTGCCGGCATCTGGACCGCATCGAGCCGCATCGGAGAGAAAGTATGGCTCTAAATCAAACCAACAGAAGAACTTTCTTCTTTCATAAAATAAAATTCATTTCAATAACATCAACCAAGGATTCAAAAAATAGACCGCCCAACACCCTAAGCACCGTCGAAGGCTAGTGGATGTACATAGGCAGGCGCCCAAGTGGACTCCTAGGTGGGCGCCCAACGACTAGTTTTGGGCAGGTGCTCAGGGCCGTGGGCCCTTTACTCTTTTTTTAAGTTTTCCAAAAAGGCAAAGGTTGTCATTTTGACCCCCAAGATAGCATAAATATGTTATAGGAGTTATTTTTAACCCCCCCAAAGTAAAACACACCTCAATCTTTTTATTATACCTATTTTTCAGAACTAAAAGAATTTTCTAAACTCAAAAAGTACTTTTTGTGGATTGAAAAAGTTTTCTAAACTTTTCTTTTCTCATTGAAATTATTTTTAGGGTGCTATTGGAGGTATTAGAAGACTTTTGAGTTTATTAGTAGCTCGATTGAGGTAACAAACATCGAAGACCAGAGATTGGGCAAATAATGTCAGTTTGTAATCTTTATTTGAGTTTTATTTTTTTTATTTGAGATAACTTCTGCGGGGTCTACTAGGGGTGGGTGGGGATCTGCGATATAAGTATTGTGTTAAACTAGATAAGAATGATAGGAATAAAATAAAATGAAAAACACTACGCATTGCCTATAGTCGAAAATGAACAGTGATTTCGTCTACCCTCATCACTGTCTAAAGTTCATCGTGCGGTCACGATTGTCTGGTATTTTATTTTTTATTGTTTTTTTACAAATCGGAATGACTTGACATTTAGAGCATGTATTCATCAAAAATAGGGGAATCTTAAAAAATTATAAAAAAAATATTTTACTTGAAAATAATTGACCAAAATACCCCTAAAACATTTTGGGGGTATTATGATCAATTGTTTTTTTGCGGATAATTTTTTTTATATTTTTATTAGATGCGCCTTAGTAAAATATACATACCCTCCAAATTTTAGGTCATTACAATTTGTAAAAAAAATAAAAAATAAAATACTACTGAATAATTGTAACCGCGTGATGAAATTTAGATGGTGATGAGCATAGGTGAAATCACTATTCATTTTCGCTTATAGGCATTGAAAGGACTTTTCCAAATAAAATTATGTCCAATTTTTGTAGACATATTTCTAATGCCAGCATAAATAGATTTAAGAAATATCTTACCAGTATTAAATATGATGTTTGCCCATGTGAAAAAATCCCAAAGCTTGTAAGGAAAGAAATTCTTGAGTACATTTAAAGTGAAAAGAATAAAAAATAATAATCAAAATAACATGATATAATGTTGAGTGAGTGTGGCCATTAAAGGCCTTATGAGTGCTTGTAATAAAACATTTGATATAATGGAACATGAACTCAGTGGGAGTGTGGTCTCTCGTTGACTATATTAAGCAAATTACATTTGCTGATACCAAACTGAGTTTTACGAACTGGGCCAGTTGGTTAGAAAAACCTATGTCACCTGAGTATAGAAAACTATTCGATAAGGGTTCTAATAGGTTATTCCTTGATGAGGTCGGAATATGCCCGGATGAGTGAGCCGAGGGATTGTATGACCCTTGTGCACGATAGTGGCCTTCAGAGATGGGGGTCAAAGCCTTATACATGTACCATCACACGACATGCATATATGATGGTGGTTTCGAGAAAGCGAACCACCTTTCAGGGTGAAGCTTATACATGTACGAGAGATGCCCCTATGCGCTATAGGAGCTGTGGCCGCATCAGGTCTAGGTGACATTGATACGTCTCTAGGGGAGAACCTGAAATCCACAAACTGGGATTATGATCCCTTGCCTCATCGGCCAGACTTTGGTGTCCTACTAATGAGCCCCTACATGAGCTGTGGGCCATGGGAAATACTGAGTCAGTTTGATAAAGCAAGTGACGTCTATATGCCACAGTTGAAGGTGGAGTGCCTTAGTGTTTATTGATTTAATTCGTAGACCATATGGATCATATTCTCATCTAATGAATTTAATTATGTTTGTTTTATGATATATATGATTTTACAATTATTATTTGAATTTTTCTAGATCTTTGGATATTTTATTTATCAAATTTGGATTTATAAAATCAGATATATTGATTTTACATTGATTTAAATATTCAAATAAATTTTAAATTTATTTTATTGACGGCCTACTATGGCCTAGATGGTGGGGGCCCATGAGATCCTCTCATGGGTGGCACGCCCCACCCCTTTGGAAGCTTTCTATTTTTTTGTGATATGTGACTTTGGCTTGTAGGCCAAGTTCTTATGTGTTTTGAAAAGCTATTGGCTTGATGAAGCTTTGTATGGATTTTTGGAATGTATGAAAATACTTGATTTTTGAATGCACAATATTATATTTGAAATTATTTTGTTTAATTTCTATTGATGTGAAAATGGTTTAGAAAATTGGGAAAAAGGTTTTAGCACCTTCCATAATGTTGATGGCCCATTTATGGAATGGAGGGTTCAAATCTCTCACCCCACAAGTCACCCAAGATCAATAGTTCATGTTCAATCTCACAAGCAGAGGCAACCCATGGAAAACCTTAAAATACCATAATCCTATTTTTTACACTATAAATAGAGGACCTCTTGCCCATAAAATCTCTATACTATTTCTCTCTTCTCTCTCTAAATATTTATATCTCTTGGCAGCAATAAGGGGTATGCCCCAACCCTAGAAGTCTCTCTCTAGATCATACTAAGAGGCACACCCCATGTCTTGAATTATCTCTCTCTCTTTCTAGTTTGACCTAAGGGGCACGCCCTATCTAGATGATGCTCTATCTCTCCCATCTTGCTTTGATAAACCTAAAGGTTAGGTAGTAGTAAGAAGATGCTATCTTACTTAGATTAGGTTTAGAGGGTTTGGACCTAAGTTTGTTTTTGTGATCAATAGGAGTTTATAGTTATATTGAAGGGTTTGGCCCAAACTTGCTTTTCCAGTTGAGATTGGAGGTTGATTGTTGATCTCACGCCATCCGATGGTGGTGATTTGGTGTAAGGTGTAATAAATCCAGCTGAGGTAATTTCCGGCATTCTCTTTTTTGTTTCTTGCCTATTTAATCATATCGTCTTTATATTCCCAAACATAAGAAGCAGTCGTTATTTTATTTGTTTAAAGAAAATTGTTTTAATGGCATCAAGGTTTTAATATTTTGGATTTGTTAGTTTTATTTTCTTTGAAGCAAAGAGTTATTGTAATAATACTTGTACTTGATCTTTGCAAAAAAGAAAAAGGGGTGGGAAAAAAAAAAAAAAAAAAAAAATATATATATATATATATATATATATATATATATATATATATGTTCCCGAGCAAGATCATATTAATCTTTCCGAGTTTTTTATGATAATATTGACATTGAAGAGGATGAAGGGGAAGGAAAGGACGCAAAGCTCTAAGGGTAAGAGAGCTCTTGGGTATAAGAAGCCTTATATAAGAGCAAATAGCAGTTTTCAACAAAATAGAGATAAACATATGGGTAACTGATTTTGTTTGTGTGTATGTGCTTCTTGGCGAGATAAAGAACATCTTCCGAGGACGTCTCCAACCCCGGGAAAACAATGGTCTCAATCACACCGCCCCTGCGTTCAAGGACAAACTCCAAGAGCTTCCATGAGGGTGTCCATTTTCCTCCTCACCCTTCCTGAGACAATGTCTTCCACCTTTTTGGCGATTTTTCTTCCCCATATCTCTGTAGTTGAGTTCGCACTGAGACGAGGAGAAAACCTTCGTTTTTGAAGCATGCATGACCTAGGGAATCGAACAGGAGGGAATGTGCCTTCCCAACGGCCATTTCTGTTGCCGAGTTTTAAATTAATGGTAAAATCCCGTTTTCTCAAAACTAACAAATAGTTTCGTAATTTTCATATTTTCTTTTGAGGGTTTTTTTTAAGAAAGGATGCAGCATGCACCTTCAAATTTTATCATGGTATATAATTTTGATGTAAAATATTTTTAGGATTATCTAAAAATCTATTTTTATATCGAATTATAAAATTTTAAATTTCAAAAATAGTTAAAATCAAGTAGATCTATAAACATATGAAAATCTTGAAAAATGAACAGTATAGAATGTTGTAAAATGCACTATTTCTGATACTTAAAATCTTTTTATTTTTCATGGTCATACATCTCGATGTCAAAATGATCAGCCACATGGTTTTTCAACATTAAAACTACTTTTTTCGATGGATTTTTGAGGTGCATCCGTAGTTCTACATTTAGGTGTTTGTTCTTCTCATCAAGGTGCACCTAATAAAAATATTAAAAAAATTATTTGTGAAAAAAAAAATAACCAAAATAGCCCCCGAAAAATTTCGGGGGTATTTTGCTCAATTCATTTCATGTAAAAAATTTTTTTTTTGATATTTTTCGAAGATTCACATATTTTTTATGAGCACACGCCTAAAATTTCAAGTTATTTGGATTTGTAGAAAAAAATAAAATAAAAATTCAAACACTATTGGACATCTGTGATCGTCAAATCGGCTCAGATTCAATCTGGCCCATTGGGCTTATATATTCATATGAACTAATGGTCTAACCCCAGTTTTTTCCAATATATATATATATATATATATATATATATATATATATATATATATATATATATATATATATATATATATATATATATATGAGAATATGAGGTTAGTCCACTAGCTGATAAATCTGAGCCGATTTGAGCCACATCATTTCGTAATATAATTTTAATATTTTTTTGTATAAATCAAATCACTTGAAACTTTAAACATATATTCTTCTCATCAATGCGCACCTAATAAATATATTTTAATAAACATTCGTAAAAATAAATTGGTTAAAATACCCCTGCAAAGTTTCAAATGTATTTTGATCAATTTAATTTTTTGTGATTTATTTTTTTTATTTTTTTAAAGATTATACTATGAATAAAAGAAAAGAAATTTCAAATACAAAATGCAATTGTGATTATTAGATCAACCTAGATTCAATTTGAGTCATTGGGCTTACACTGTAGCTGTTAGCTAGTGGGCTAACATCATATTTTCCCGATAAAAATATAAAAAAGTTATTTTACATGAAAACATTGACCAAAATACCCCTGTAAATTTTTGGGGGTATTTTGATCAATTTTGTTTTTGCAGATTATTTTTTTTATATTTTTATTAAGTGCGTCTTGATGAGAAGAACATACACCTAAAATTTCAAGTGATTTGGATTTGTAGAAAAAAAAAATTAAAATTTAAACACTACCAGACATCCGTGATCATCAGATTAGCTGAGATTAAATTTACGCCGTTGGGCTCATTTTTACTTGTGAACCCACTGGCTTACAGGATCATTTTCTTATATATATATATATATATATATATATATATATATATATATATATATATGAGAAAAGATCATGTCAGCGCACAAGCTGATAGCTAATGGCTCAGATTGAATTTGCGCCGATCTGACGGTCACGACTTCATTTCGTGTTTGAATTTTAATTTTTTTTTTTACAAATCCAAATCACTTGAAATTTGGAGCGTCTATTCTTCAAAAATAGAAGAATCTAATAAAAATATAAAAAACATAATTCTTATAATATAAATTGACCAAAATACCCCTGAAACATTTCGAAGGTATTTTGGCAATTTATAATATTTGAATTGTTATTTTTACATTTTTATTAGGTGCACCTTGATGAGAAGAATGAACGCCTAAAATTTCAAGTGATTTGGATTTGTAAGAAAAAATGAAAATTCAAATACAAAATGAGATTGTAATCGTCAGATCAGCTTAGATTAAATCTGGGCCATTGGCTGATACGGTAGCAGTCACCCATGGGCTAGCAGAATCCACTATCTTTCTCTCTCTTTATATATATATATATGTATATATATATATATATATATATATATATATATATATATATATATATATATATATATATATATATATATATATATATATATATATATATATATATATATATTAATCATGAATTTATAGATGGGGTTTTTATGAGTCAGCTGGCTCATATGTATACATGCGGCCCCCAACTAAAATTCATCTTAAAAATAGATTTTTGATCTAAAATTTTAGGGATTCATCATCTAAGTTAAGCCGATTAAAAAAAAAAAAAATTTGAACTTTAAAATGTGCTTTTATTGGGGATGTTTTTTACACCGTCCACATTTGATTTGACTTGTGCATTTTACAAAACGTCCATTTTAAAGATGAACGTTGAAGAATCAATGGGTTCTTGCACCCGCTGACTCATGGAACAATTTTTCTAAATTAATTATAAATATAATAAGATAAAATTACACTATAAAAATATAAATTAATTTTATATAAGAAAAGACATAAAAATGCTTATTTTATGTTATAGTTTTTTAAAAAGGAAAAAGTTTATATAAGGTTGCAACTTTAAACTTTAGAATTAAAGATGCAACATACATTGAAAAATATTGTTTTAATATTTAAAAACCTTCTAATTGATCATCTCGACATTGAGATGTATGAATATGAAAAAAAAAGACGATTTTGAGTCTAAAAAATAATACATCTTGCAACACATTTAGTGGACCGTCCATTTTCAAGATTTGTTTTATAGATCTACTTGATTTTAACCATATATAGAGTTTAAAATTTTATATTTAGATAAGAAAATATATTTTCAAATAATTCTAAGAATTTTTTACACCAAAATTACCTGTTATGATAAAATTTGGAGGTGGGCCTTGATTGGATTGTGTAAGGTAGCAACCTTATAAACACCGCACCCTATGAAAAATATGCTCTTTGACCTTTCCATTAAGGCATTTTCTTATTAATTATGGTATTTTTCCTAATAAATAACTATGTATAATATATTACTTTAATTAAAACTTTCTATTAAGGTGCATTGTTATTAAGTCTTTCTTTCTATACTATATTATATAACTATAAAGGAAAATAGTTTGACAGGGCTGCAGCCCTATCAAAATAAGTAAAGCCTCACCTCTTAATTCATCGAAAATTACAATTCAAGCATTAGAAAATGATTACATCGATCATCTCGGCTTGAACATTATGGTTGTGAAAAAATGTAAGATTTCAAGCTCTAAAACAATATATATTTTAACAAGTTACTAGACCTTCCCTTTCACCCATGAAATAAGTGTTCATAGGATCTTTACATTTTTTTAGCTTCAAATTTTATTGTCAGTGTTGAAAATTAATTTTAGAGCCATCAAAGAAATTTTTGTTGCCAAACGTACTCTTCAAAATAGGATTTGAGTTGAGGCTTTATTTTGTTTTCATAAAACGCAGGCCTTTAAAAAACCTTCAACCACTTTTAAAACCCAATAGAAGTGGGTTAAAATGAGAGGGTGCACCACGGGCTTACAACACCAAAACGTGAGGTGCTCCATGGGGTTAAAACACGAATTTAAAACGTCCTAAAAAATTGGGTGCAACCATAGGGTTCGATGTTGAGACCTCTTATTTGAAGAGAAAGATGTCAATTGAGTAGACGAGATTTTGATGGCTAAATTAGGTCACGACAACATGTAATAAACATCATCAGAATTATAGATATATGGTTGCGGTGTCTATACAGGGAAAGCTTTCTATGTTCCCCCTACAACATAGACATTCTATGTTCCCCTACCATCCAGCCGTCCATTTTTTATCAAGAGAGACACTCACCGTTTGATCTTAGATCCGACGTCTCAAAGTATTTTATTTTTAGTTTTTTTAATACAATTTTTTTGAATATGAAATTTGGTACGTGCTATATTCTCATTGGGGCGCACCTATAAAAAATATTAACAATAATTTTTTGTTAGTGCGAGTGTAATATAGAAATGGACGTCCAAAATTTGGTGTCAAAACAATTTATAGAAAAAAAATTAAAAATAAAACAGTGTAGAGACGTGACATTGTGATTGGGGCAATCTTAGCCCTCCATTAAAAAATAGATGGTTGGAAAAAGGGGAACATAACTTCTATGTTGTAGGGGGACATAGAAAGCTTTCCCGTGTATATATGCCGACATGTGCTTAGTTATCAACACGTGTGCATGCTCGATACACAACACCCATCCCCATTTGAAATATCGAGGGTAGACATTGGATTGGACCTTTAAAATTTAGGAGTCGTTTGGATACCTGAAAATATATTATATGTGAAATCTGTTACCTGCATATATATTATGGGAAAATTTTCTATACTTCATCTATAGCATTGAAGATCTATGCTTCGTCTACTATCCAGCCGTCCAATTTTGATCAAGAGAGCTACTCACCGTTTGATCTTAAATCCAAAGTTTGAAATTATTTTATTTTTAGTTTTTTTATACAAATTGTATGTATATGAAATTTGATATTTTCTATCTTCTCATTGGGGCGCACCTATAAAAAATATTAAAAATATTTTTTCAATAAAATATAATGACCAAAATACCCATTGAATCTTTTAGAGGTATTTTGATCATTTTATTTTATTGAAATTTTTTTATATATATATTTTTCGCTAGTGAGAGTTTCATAGAGGATTGGATGTACAAAATTTGGTTTCGATATAGTTTATAAAAAAAAATTTAAACTAAAATAATGTAGAGACGTGACATTATGATTGGGAACAAATTAGCCCTCCATTCAGAATGGACAGGTTGATAAGGGGAAGTATTCTTTATGATGCAAATCAGATAGATCTTTCGATGAAGATCTCTCGATTTTAATACCTTAAACTAAATAAAAACGGTAAAGAAAGTGGGACAAATCAAATTCAGATTTGAGGTCAGATAACAAGCAGCTCTACCCAGAAACAAGCAGATCTGCTCTTGGATACGTGGCGGAGACAGCATGATCCAAAGCATCAAAAACACGATTTTTAAGAAAACTAATCAAAATAAGATCAAAATAAAATTAAAAAAATAAAACAAAGGAAGAAAACGATACCAAATCGGGTTGGATGGCCCGGCCTTCGAGGGCTCGCCCGTATCAACACCAACGTCCTCTTTGCCTCTCTGATTCGGATGTCGGCCAGCAAGTCTTGATTGAGTAGGGCGGTTGTGCCCTAGAAATGGCTTAGAACTAGGGTTCTCGAGCTTAGCTTAGGGTTTTCTCTCATATTTTATCTTCTGCAACTCTTTAGGGTTTTTCTCACTCTCCCCAAGTTTTTTTTCTCTCTCACCCCTTCAAAAGGCCACGAAAAGAGGGTTCATAGGGATCAGAATCCGTTGGAAAGGATATCCTCCCGCAACAAACAAATCCCCCCAGTCAAAGCTACTGTTTTTGGGGGCGGATTTGGGTGGCACGGAGAGTGTCACCCGAGCAGAACTGGTCGTGTCGCTTGGTTGGTACGTGTCGTGCCGCACAAACAAAAAATGCTCTAAATTTAAATTTTTCTTTTCAAATGTGTTCCTCAGCCTCTTGTGAAATTACTAGAAAAAAATTGGATCAAAACGGATTTTTTTGCTATTTTAAATGAGTTTTTTGGTAAAACAGGGCGTTTACAAAAATCTGCGTCAAAACATGGTTTCTGCAGGGTTCCGGGTAAGCAGACTGGTTCCGGGTCACAAGATAGGTTGTGTGAACTATGGATTTGGGTTTTTCAGGTTAAGTATGATCCTAAAGGTTCAAGAAACCCCAGAATTTGTTAGATTTAAAATGAGGTGTCTACAGTTGCCCTTCTTTGGCACTCCCTGTCCTTCGGGGGACAAGTGAGTGGCAAAGAAGTAGACACTTTGACGTTCCCTATCCTTCGGGGGGTAGGTGAACGTCAAAGATAAAGCAGATATTTTAAATTTCATCTTGAAGGCACTTTGTTAGCGGCATACCAACTATCCCTCCAAATCATTGCGCGCATCGAGCTCACCCACCTAGGGCATTTTTTTTTCTAGGGTTTTCGGCCCAAGATGTCGACGAGTTACACAAGCTTGAAACTCAAGTTAGATTTTTTGACCACGCCACTTAACTTCAGGGGTTTTCACAATTTGAATTTTTAACCTTGGCATTTTATTTGATCTCCTTAGCATTTCCTAAGATTGTCTATATGGAAAGGCTTTCTATAGGAAGAGACTTGTCTGGCCGAATCCGAAGTGAGAGACGAGGCAGCAACGCAACAAATGCGGTAATCATCATATACAGGTGTTCAAGCTCATTCATTTCAAAATACTTTTTAAAAATTTTGAAAGTAGGGGGAGATTTGAAATAGAACCCGGAGCAAGGACAGGTCACGATTTTAACAAAGAAATTAAAGTTTTTTTGAAAACACAAGACATATAGTGAAAATTTTGAAAAGAGGAAGATGTTTCGAAAACAAGGTTGGTTAGCAGTTTTAACTCATGCAACCATAGAGCCCCCTAAGCAGTTTAGCATCATGTAGCGATGGACCATACACTCGACCCTTTTACGTCATACGGGGATAGATGTTTGAACAAGGTGGTTACGTCTTAAACACATTGAACAAGGTGGTTGTGCCCTGAACACATCCGACATTTTACGTCATACGGGGCTAGACGTTACTTGTCTTGCTTCTTTCATATCGCACGAGTTTGACGTTGAACTGGATATACCCGATCTTTAACATCATACGAGGCTAGACGTTTGAATAGGGTGGTTGTGCCTTGAACACATTAAACATGGTGGTTATGCCCTGAACACATTGAGCAGGGTGGTTGTGCCCTGAACACATCTGACTTTTTACGTGTTTGACATTTTTCTTGTCGCTCTTTAATGACGCATGAGTTTGACGTTTTTCCAGTCTCTGCTCCTTAATGTTGCATGAGTTTGACATTTTCCATTGAAACAGGGTGGTTGTGCCCTGGATCGAACTTTGGTTGGCAGTTTAGACCCATGCCACAGAGGAGTTTTCTCTCTTTTTGATTTTTTTTTTTTTTTTGAAATTTTAGAAATTTGGTTGGCAGTTTAGGCTCATGTTCCCGCGGAGCGTTTTTATTTTTTTGAAATTTTCTGGAAAATTGGTTGCTAGTTTAGGCTCATGCCACCGAGGAGCGTTGTCTTTTTTATTTTTTATTTTATTTTATAAATTAGTTGGTAGTTTAGCTCGTGCCACCAAGGAGCATTTTATTTTAAAAGTTAATAAAAATGTTTGAAAATGATCATAAAAAAACTATGACAAACCATGTTTCATCCTTGGAAGTCCCCAAAAATTGAGTGGGGAAAGTTTTGGGAAAAACGTTTCTGGCCGTGTCACCCGGGTGGCACTGGACATGTTGCCTGACAGCACTGGTGGTGTTGCCAAGGTTTGGGCAACACAGCTGGTGTCGCCCACTTAAAAAAAACTTTTTTTTATTTTTTATTAGTGTATTTTGCTGAAAAACATAAAAGCAAAACTTTCGGCAAAAACATATGAACGACACGAGGCGTGTTGCCCTCACAGGCTGGATGACACGACTAGAGGCATGTTGCCCTCAGAAACTGGGCGACACAGCCAGTGTCGCCCATAAATTTTTTTTTCCTTTTTTAATTAGTGGGTTGGGTGACACGGACCGTGTCGCCTAGGAGGCACAAGGAGTGCCGCCAAGCAATTTTTTTTTTTTTTTTTGTAATAGGTTAGGCGACATGGACCGTGTCGCTCTGGCAGCATAAGACGTGCTGCCAAAGAAAATTTTTTTTTTCGTATTAGGTTGGGTGACACGAGGCGTGCCCCCAAGCAATTTTTTTTTTCTTGGGTGACACGAATCGTGTCGCATGAGCGGCATGAGGCATGCCGTCAAGATTTTTTTTTTTTTTTTTTTACTAGGTTTGGGGGGTCTTTTAACTTATTCGTGTGCAGTTGACTCGTTGAAGTAGAGTAGAGCACTTTCTTTGCACACACTTTCCAAACTTAATTGTTACAAACTCAGTCCCCTAGTTGTAGGGTCTTTGTCTCGAATTTCCAGCTATTGGGACATCGTATGCACACACAGGGATGAGCTTGACTCATTTTGCCTCAGGGGATCCAATCGAGAGAAAAACGCTCCCAACTAGCCAATATCGCCATTGGCGAGATTCACCCATCTCCGATATGTGGTAGTTGGTAGTTATACTCATACAAACATGGAGTGCCTGGCTAGTTTCAAGCCTTCATAACAAGCATAGGAAGTTGGCGTCGGGAGCGAAGCCAGCGTGACTAACAGTTTAGCCTCTTGTTGTGATGAAGGAAGTCCCTTATAAAAGGAGAAAGCTTTTAAAAATGGATGATTTTAACAGTCAAATTGTAACAACATTTTCAAAAGGGATGGGCCTTATAGTTTTGCCACATGTGGCCCCTTTCATGGTGATTTTTTTTGTTATATTTTACTTAGATGATAGAAGGATTCCCTTACAGGATCTTGAGAACTCATAAATCACGAAGTTGTCTTTTTACCTTTGGAGCTTTCATCCTCTGCTTCGCGGATCTATGAAGTGTCCTTTGGATTCTTGCCGGGCTTTCCTCTTGGAGGGTCTCGACGTTTTCCAGGGTTCGTTGAAATCACTTCGGTTTTCTATTCATGTCAAGCTCCTACATCTTTCTGAGTTGGTTCTATTGGGAACCAGTAGGTTTAGGAAGAGTCTTTCATCCTCAGGGTCTGCTTGTGCAATATTATTGGAACTTGCATGTACTTGTTTGTACTTGAGTGTTTTGCATCGAAAGCTCCTTCTTGGAGATTGTATTCTCTCTTTTACACGTGATGCCTTTTCAGGTTTTCACCACGTTTTTTAGCCCGTTATGGGTGGTCTTTTCTGAGATACATTACATTAATGGGGTCATTGACATCGTACCCCTCCTGATTTTTTATTTTATAAGAATTACCTGCATGCACTCGAGTAACCACAAATGACCCCTCCCAATTAGGTTTGAACTTGCCTAAAGGGTGTGGATTTGCAAGAGCGTGGAAGATTTTCTTGAATACCATGTCTCCTCTAAATTGTCAAGGAACAACTTTTCTTCGATATGCCCTTTTGGCTCTACGTTGGTAAGCAACGATATTTTTTGTTGCTTGTAGTCGTTTGTCATCCAAATTAATGAGGGCAGTGATTCATGCTTCGACCTTTTGTTCCTCATCTGAATTTTTATGAATAAGGACTCAGAGAGATGGTATCTCAACCTCGATGGGTAGCACTGCTTCCATACCATACACAAATAAGTATGGGTTCATGCCAATAGGAGTCTTCTCTATTGTCCAGTAGGCCCATAGGGTGTCATTTAGCTTTTCATGCCGATCTTTCCTGCCTTCTATTATTTGGTCTATGATTCTGAGAAGTCTTTTATTTGTGGCTTCTGCTTGTCCGTTTCCTTGAGGGTAGTAAGGTGTGGAGAATTTCTGCGTTATCCCAAACTTTTTGCACACCTTAGTGACCTTTTCCTTTTTGAGATTGGATCGATTGTCAGTGATGGTCGACTCAGGAACATCGAATCTGAATACGATATTGTTCTTTATGAAATGGGCAACATGTTGGCCTTTAATTTTAACAAATGATGCGGCCTCTACCCATTTGGTGAAGTATTCTGTAGCCATTAGTATAAAACAGTGGTCGTTTGAGGCTTTTGGTGATATCATTCCGATGATTTAAAGACCCCACATGACGAAGGGTCATACGGGTAGTGTTGAGTTGAATGATACAGACGGTGCATGGATAAGGTCTCCATAGAGTTGACAGTTGGGACACCTTTTCACGAACTTCCAGTAGTCTTCAACCATGGTGGTCTAGTAATAGCCATGGCGCCTGATTTTCTAAGCTAAGGCGGCTCTCTCAGAATGACCTCCTTCATTGTGTAACTCTGTCAGTACTTGATCAATTTCTGGCTGATCGAGGTACCGTAGAATGATGCCATCGAAGGACTTTTTGAATAGGAGATCACCTCTTACTAAGAATCCTACAGAAAACTTTCGAAGGGCTTCTTTATCCTTTTTGACGTCTCCTTCGAGATATAAACCATCTTTAGCAGGGACAAAACATCATGGAACCATGGTTTTGCTTTGACTAGCACATCTGAAACCACAAAAGATACTTCCCTATCATTCTCATTCTCTTGCTCTATTTCTTTTTCGATCCTCGGCGAGGAAGAGTCATGTTTGTTCCTGATAAAGAATGGCAATATGATGATTTCTGGAGGAATATCAATCATCGACCCAAGGGTTGCAAGGGTGTCGGCGAACCAATTATTTTCCCTAGTTACCCGCTGAAAGGTGATTTTCTTAAAATAATGGAATCAACTTTTCCATCTTTTCTTGATAGGGTTTGAGCTTTTCTTCTTACACCCTCCAAATCCCTTGAACTGGGTTTATGACGAGTAAGGAGTCACCAATCACTCGTATTTGCTGGATTTTCATTCCCATGGCATTCTTAAGCCCTACTATCAAGGCTTTGTATTCAGCAACGTTATTGGTACATGGGAAATTCAATCTGATGGCTATTGCCATTAAAATTTTCTTGGGTGAGCATAATATGACTCCTATACCTGACCCGTATTCGTTCTTTGCACCATCAAAGTATAGCTCCCAAATCGAGTCCTCAATTGTGAAGAGGTTCTCATCAGGGAGATCCGTGTTAACGGGAATATTGTCTGGCAGTGCGTGTTCAGCTAAGTGGTCAGCAATGGCTTGTCTTTTGACCTATTTTTTAATGACATACTCGATCTCGAACTCGCTCAATAGCATTCTCCATTTCGCTAAATGTCCATTAAAGACTGGTCTCTCCAATAGGTACTTAAGTGGGTCAATTTTTTATATGAGCTTGACTGAATGAGATAAGTCATAATGTCTTAGTTTCTGCAAAGCCCACACAAGTGTTAAGCAGTGTTTCTCCACATCCATGTATCTTGTCTCATAGTCGACCATGGTTTTGCTAATATAGTGTATCGTTTGTTCTTTTCCATGGTCATTATATTGTCCTAACATTGCCCCCATGGTCTTGTCTTTCACTGACGTGTATAAGAATATGGGTTTATCTGAACTAGGAGTGCTAAGGATGGGAGGTTTGGTGAGGTACTCCTTGATTTGATCGATCGCTTTTTGGCATTCATTGTCCCATATGAATGGGGTGTCCTTCTTAAGGAGTCTATTGAATGGTGCGCACTTATCATCTAGTTGAGAAATGAAACGCCTAATGGCTTGTATGCAACCTTGAAGCTCACAGATTTCTCTGATGTTCCAGGGAGGAGGCATTTCAGTGGTGGCTCGTATTTTGGACGGGTCCACCTCAATGCCTCTTTGGCTTACTATAAAGCCTAATAATTTACCGGATTCAACTTCAAAGGCACATTTTTGTGGATTGAGTTTGAGTTGATGTTTCCAGATTCTTTTGAAAATGGTTCTCAGGTTGATGAGATGATTTGACTTGGTCTTTGACTTGACCAGAATGTCGTCAACATAGTCTTCCATAATGGTATGCATTAGATCGTGGAAGATGTTAGTCATTGCCTGTTGATAAGTTGCTCTTATGTTTTTGAGATCGAAGGGCATGACTTTGTAATAATTGGTTCCCCATTGCATTATAAATGACATCTTGGTTTGATCGTCTTCTGCCATGAGGATTTGGTTGTAACCCGAGAAGCCATCCATGAATGACAACATCTCGTGACCTGCAGTGTTGTCGACCAAGGCATCTATGTTTGGTAACGGAAAATTGTCTTTGGGACATGCCTTATTGAGGTATCTGTAATCGACATACACTCGGATCCTCCCGCCTTTCTTGAGTACGACCACTATGTTGGCCAACCATTCTGAATAATCGACGGGAGTAATAAACCTCGCCTTGAGCAGTTTGTCGATTTCTTCTTTGATTTTGAGCTCGAGGTGGGTCTTTTGACGTCGGAGTTTCTGCCTTACAAGCTTCGCCTCTTCGTTGAATATTAGGTGATGTTGCACTGATGTGGGATCTAGCCCTGGCATATCATCGTATGACCAGATGAAGACATCGCGATATTCTTAGAGAAAGGAAATCACATTATCCCGCTCCTCAGAAAATAAAGAGGTTCCAATCTTGGTTAACCTTGGGTCCTTCTAAGTTTACGTCAATCGTCTCTTCGTTGATAGCCGTTGGGTCACCATCAAACCTCTTCTTGAATTGCTCAACATGGGAAGTAAGTTCCTCAGGTTGAGAGATTTCTTCAGACTCTTGGCTCTCTTGATCTTCATGCTGGTCGTCCAATTCATCGCCTTGGGTATTATGCACCGTTATTGGGCTATCTTGAGTGAACGCTGTTTTTTAAAATTCTTTTTCATTATTATCAGTTTTATCATGTTTTGAATTTTCCACGGTTTTTAAAGTATCGCAAGCGGTGTCCCTTATGGGATTCGCGAGAGAAATGTTGGTGACCGGACACGCAGGGCGGTTAGATGGTCACCCTGCACCTATCCGTTTTTTGGCACCGAGATTTGGAGGCGCCGTTGGTATGTTTCCAGTGGTTCTCGAAAGAGGAGTGATCGACCAATTTCGTTCCTGAGTTTGAGTAGGCGGACACGCTTGGCTGTGTTAGAGCCGATTGTGCATACCTTCAAATCCAGGTCAACGAAAATGTCTTCAATTCCTTATTCTTATGTGTGCTGGATGTGGAAGAAGTGTTATTCCCTTTTGGGAAATCAAGGATCACCTTTGGCCATTTTGAAGGACGCGCATTGAGAGGATCGAGGCTTTGAATGCCTCCAGATACAAAGCTCGGATAGCTTGAATGCTTCATCCGGCTCTGAAATAAAGTGAGAGAACACCTGAGTCCTCTTCGATCCCCATTTTCAATTTTGTCTTGGGGTGATTTAGAAACGCGTCCGTTACGCCGTGCCCTTGACTCCCCAAGCTTTGGCCTGGTTGGAAGCCTTGGGAGAGGAGCATGTGCCAAGCTTCGAGGGACCGAAGCCATATCGATGTTGACATTGGATAATGTCCTCCATCGATGCAGAAGTTCGTAAAATTTGAGGAACATGGTAATCGCCCTCTAGGTGTAAGGTGGCACAATCAGCTTGCTCAAAGGAAGCGCGTGCGGTTTCTCCAAGCTCGACCCCTACGGCTAGCTTCCCATTATGTATGCTAGGATTGAGAAAAGCAGGGGGTTCAATGCGTACCTTCGTGACGCCATTTTTCGTTGGAAATTTGAGGCATTGATGGAGCATAGAAGTGATCACAAGGTTTTCGTGCAACCACGGTCTTCCTAGAAGCACGTTGAATGAAGGTTTTATGTCTAAGACATAAAACTTTATCATTTGAACGACCTGGCCGATCCCAAGTGTGAGAGGCAGTATGTCTTCAGGTTGTCTCTTGGTCCCATCGTACGCAACAATAGTTAGTTGACACGACTTGAAGTCATCCGATCTTTTGCCTATCTACTTCACCGTTTTCATAGGGCATATGTTTAGGGATGCCCCATTATCAACAAGCACTCTCCGTATTTCATATCCTTGCATGAAAATAGTGATGTGCAGAGGTTGGACATGAAAACGGTTGAAGATGGCCAGGATGTCATCGTCCGTGAACACGATTGGCGTTGGTGCCATCAGTTAGTTGATCATTCCACACAATTCATCCCGCTGTGTGTTACTCGGGATGTGTGTCCTAGCAAAAACCCTTTCGATCTGGGCTCTATGTGCTGGTGAGAAGCTACAAGATGGATATTTAAGCTTGGATCTTCTCGAGATGAGCCGATAGATCGTAGGTGGTTGCATATCCTTGAGTTTCTTTATTCAGCTCGAGATCTGCAGCTCCTATTGGTTGTTTGACTTTTGAGGTGTTTTCCATTTTTTCATCGAGAGTGTCGACCATCAGTTGAATGGGTTTGAACACTCGGCCTCTTCAGGTTAAGAAATCAACCTTGCCAGCCTGAAGTTCGATAGGGTCGACCCTAGCAAGAGTAATGGGAGACTTTGGGGTGTTAGCCCTTTGTTTGGAAGATGACATCTTTTCATTGGTCTTGACCATATCGATTTCTAGCGTATCATCTTCACCATATTGATCCCATTTGGGCAGGTTGTCGAGATTCGGAGATGAAGGGTTTTCTCTCAAAGGGCTCAAAAGGCTCAAAAGATCTTCTTCGGGCTTTTGAAAGTGATGATCACAAGCAAATATGAATTGGCTAGGATCATCTTCTACGTCTCCACTCTCAATCATGTGAATGACAACATTCTCTTTTGTATTGTCTTCGGTTGTTGTGACCATATTCTTAGGGAGAGGGTTTGTGAAGATACCCATCTTTTGATTAGGCTCTTCGAAGGGTTGATTTCTAGGTGCGACAATGATGTCCCCCCTATTGATTAACCATTGAATCACCTGTTTCAAATACATTCAGTTTTGGGTGTCATGGGTATGGTTTTGATGCCATTTGCACCACTTGCTCTTATCCGTAACTTGAAATGGTAGTTCAGTTGGTGACAGGAGATAAACCATGTTTCTAGCCAGGAGCAATTCCAACACTTTTTCCAATGGGTCTTTGAGAGGAGTGAAATTATCCTCTCGCCTTTGGTTATTATTTCGAGTGTTAGCTCTAGGCTGACCCCTTTGATTTTGGTTATGATTGTTGTGCTAAGTGGTTGAACCTTGAGCTGGTCCGTTAACGAAAATATCATTTACCTGACCAGATTCCTTCCCCTTGTTATTGCTTTTAATCTTATTTTGAGGAGTTGTTATTGGTTTATTGTCAGGCCTGATGTTGAGGGGTGTCCCTCTTGCCCTTTCATGTCGTGCCACCCGCTCGATCATAGAGTCGAAAGAGTGGGGGACAAGGCCATGGCTGAAAAAGGTCATGTATTCAAGAGAAGCGTTCTCTAAGGCCATGGAGATTTTGGCTGGGTCTGCTAGTGGGCATTCTATGACCCGAACTGCCGCCCCACAGAATCGACAAATTAAATCCTTGAAGGCTTGAATTTGCTTTGTTGCACTGAGCTCGACTAGGGAGAGAGATCTTGGTGTCAACCCGTAATTGTGAGACACGAATAGGTTGAACATTTCGTCTGGAATGATGTGTGGTTGAGCGGACATTGTTCCTCGATGCCAGTTCAGAGCCTCGCCAGACAATGTTTGCGAAAATATGGCCTTCAGTTGGTTAGGCATGTCTCGTAAAGCTCGAACAGAGAGGAGATACGTGTTGACGTGAGCGTTTGGATCGCTCTTCCCATTAAACATGTTCTTAAATTCTGGGAAAACAAATCCTAGGGGAAGGTCCTCCATGCCTCCAAAGGGTCTCTTGAACATAGGCCTTTGGGGTAAAATTGCATGCATTCCCATTCTTACGAACATATCCTGCATCGCTTTTAAAGTGCCTTCTTGTTGAGTAATTGACGTGACAGTAGGCCCAACAGTCGGTGGGTTCCCAAGTGTAGATTGGTAAGTTGGAGTTTGGGGTAGATATGGGCCGGTATGGGTTTGAGGTTGATGGGCTGTGATCACCGGGACAGTTTGACACATTTGTGCATGTGAGGCGTACTGACCCATAAGTGTCACCACCGATTGTGGAAATGGCACGATTTGTTGGACCGGGTGAACTGAGGGGGGCGATTGAAGAATTGGCCAACTCGGTTGTGCTAGGGGTTGACCTATAGCACCAAGTTGGTTGGGCATCAACCCATGAGTCGTTGATTGAACAATGTAACTTAGGTCAATCAAACTTTTAAGGGCAGCTTGCAAGCCCATCTCACCTAAGGGTTGGTCTGGATTGACGCCTCTGCTCCATGCAGTGTTAAGAATGTCATGAATGGTACTATGGTTGCTCGAGGTTGGGTTGGATCCCCTAGACTTGGATGGGTCTTGGTTCTAAGATCGTTGCGCTTCGGGATTATCTTGGTTTGAATTGTGGGAATTGGCGTTAGATGCTGCATGAATTTCTTCGCTCACTTGACTTCTACTTTGGCTACCTAAAATCCCCTGTAGGACAATGTTTGGTCAGACACCCTAACTATTCAAAGTTTTTCGGGCTGAATTAGTTTTTCGGATCACACCGATTTCGAGACTAGGAGTGGACCCTTGGGACTCTGCCTCCAAATGAAGATCTGGGCATTGGATAATGGATTGGCCTGAGGTCTGTTATTAGTTCCAAGGCATTGCATCATATTGGTCCGTAAGTTTGGGAAGGTTTGGTTTAGAGTCAGCTGTGGAGCAATCATCGTAGTCATCTTGAGTAACCCACATGGTGACTCTCTTGGGCTAGGTTCTAGAATCTATACTTAGGTAAGGGCTAGACTCAATGGCTTAAGGCAGACCTAACCTGACTCTAAGGGCAAAACTTTAACTACGACCTATGCTAAGACTAGACTGGAACTTAGACTTTCTAAACTCAATGGGTTTTGGTCCAGACCTTGAACTAAGGTAAGCCTAGTCTAGGTCTGGAGGTAACTCTAAGCCTAGACCTATGCTAGAACCTAGACTAAGATTTAAACTAGATGGGTGCGAGTCTCGTCTCGAACCAAGAGTAAGTCTAAGTTCGGACCTGAGTGTGAGCCTGGTTCGGACCTGGACTGAGCTGGGTGCAAGCCAAGGCTTGGACCTAGAGGGTTGTGATAATCAGATCGAGTATGGACCCTAACTGGATCAAGGATGAACTTGGAAAGAGCCTTTGGCTTGGATCAAGAGGGGGCCTAGGTTCGGACCTGGGCGTGAACTTGGTTCGGACCTAGTCTAGGCAGAGTACAAGCCTGAACTCGGACCCAGAGAATTTTAATGATCAGACCAGGCATGGACCTGGAATGGATCAAGATGAGCCAAGGACGAGCTTCTGGCTCGAACCAAGAGGGGGCCTAGGTTCAGACCTCGGTGTGAACCTGGTTCGGACCTAAGCTAGAATGGGTATAAGCCTGGACTTGGATCCAGATCTGCCCGAAAACGAGCAATTCTGCTCTTAGATCTGTGGCGGAGCCAGCATGATCCAAAGCATCAAAAACACGATTTTTTAAGAAAACTAATCAAAATAAGATCAAAATAAAATTAAAATAGTAAAACAAAGGAATAAAACAATACTAAACCGAGCCGGATGGCCCGGGACTCCAGAGCCTTTGAGGGCTCGCCCGTATCTGCACCAGCGTCCTCTTTTCCTCTCTGATTCGGATGTCAGCTAGCAAGTCTTGATTAAAGAAGGGTGGTTGTGCCCTAAGGGTAGATCTAGGGTGGTTGTACCCTAGGTCTAGGTTTTCCCAGACATAGGTTTTCTCTCAAGAGGCTTGGGTTCCTAAAGCAGTTTATAGGGTTGTCTCTTCTCTCGTGTAACTCTCTCTCTGGTTTTTTCTCTTTGATCTCTATGTGTTCTCTCCTAGGGTTTTGGTCTCTTAGATTTTTTATCTCTATCTCCTCTCTCCTAGGGTTTTGTCTCTCTTCGTCCTCCAAATGACTACGAAAAGAGGGTTTATAGGGGTTAAAATCAGTTGGGGAGGATATACTCATATAACCAACACGTACTTATCCAAAAAAATAGGTTTACTAGGTTAAGTGTGATCGTAAGGTTTCAGGAAACCACGAAATGTGCCAGATTTAAATGGGGTGTCTACAGTTGCCCCTCTTTGGCATTCCTTGTCCCTCGAGAAACAAGTGAGTGGCAAAGAAGCAGACACTATGGCGTTCCCTATCCTTCACGTGGTTAGAGGACACACCAACTATCCCTCCAAGTCAATGCTCTCATCGAGCTCACCTACCTAGGGCATTTTTCCTCCTAGGGCTTTTAGCGTGAGATGTCGATCAGTTACACAAGCTTGAAACTCGAGTTGGATTTTCTGACCATGCCACTTAACTTCAGGGGTTTTGCAGTTCGAAATTTTTAACCTTGACATCTTCTTTGATCTCTTTAAGGTTTCCTAAGGCTGTCGATAAGAACGGCTTTCCATAGGAAGAGACCTGTCTGGTCGAGTCCGAAGTGAGAGACAAGGCAGCAACACGGCAAACGTGGTACTCATCATGTATGGGCGTCCAAACTCCTTCGTTTTAAAAGACGTTTTAGAAATTTTGAAGATAGGAGCAGATTTGAAATATAACCCAAAGCAGGGACATGTTATGATTTTAACAAAGAAATTAAAGTTTTTTAAAACACAAGATATATAGTGAAAATTTTGAAAAAGGGAAGATATTTCCAAAAACAAGGTTGGTTAGCAATTTAAACTCCTGCAACCATTGAGCCCTCTAAACCATTTAACGTCATGCAGCGATGGACGGTGTAGTTGGCAGTTATATTCATACGACCGTGGAGTTTTTATTTTATATATATATATATATATATATTCATATATTCTTACTGCCCCTATTGGGGAGTGGTTTTTTTTTAATGTAGGACTTACGATTTAACCACTTGTGACCCCTTTGGTAGACCCTATGTGAGCGTATCGGGTCCTTGCTTGAATCTTTGGGACGAAGAATCATCAAGTATTTCTTTATCTTCCAACCTCAGTTCTTATGTTGCAATTCAAGGAGAGTTCTTTGGAGTTTCGAGCGAAACAAAGTCTTGAAAAAGCAGGATATTGTCTTTGGGTGTTCAAAATCTCTTTGGATTTTCGATTTCGTTCCTCCACCACTCACCTTTCGAAGTTGCAGATGATTTAGGTCCTTAACAATATTCTGCTGGGCTAATACTCATTGATTTTCTTTTAACACCACTTTGACTCAGGGGGAGGAAGAGAAGATGTGTACAGAGAAGAGACTTTGGAGAGTAGAAGGAACGAGAGAACTTCTTATTATTCATCGCCCCGGGGTCCCTTTCGGGTGTTCAGCCCGGTAGCCTTTTTTCCAACGCTTGGGGTTCCTTTCGGATTTTCTGCCCATCGGATTTTTTTTTTCTCGCTTCGGGGTCTCCTTTGGGTGATCAGCCCGGTGGCCTTTTTTCCAATGCTTAGGGTTCCTTTTGAATTTTCCGCCCAACGAATTTTTTTTTTTTTTTTTTTTTGCTTTTGAAGAAGAGAACAATGACAACGGAAGCGGAGGATGAGGGAGAAGAGTCAAAGGTGCCCATCTTTTTTATTAGCAATTCACCTTAAGACCATGTAAGAATTCAATCATCTTTCCCTCCTCCAAGTGGAGGGGAGGTTCTAATATCGGTCTTCCTTTGATTTCCCTTTACCCAGGTTGGCATCCAAAATCTCTTTGACAATGGTTATTGAATTTCTGTTGAAATTTTCCTTTAAACTGCTCTACTTGAATCTTGATTTTAGGACTAAAAATCACTCTCAGTTTCCTAATCCCTCAGTCTTCTGTATGGATGGATAGGCTCATCAGGGTTTTCCTGTTAATAGAGTACTTGATGTTACACATCAGACGTTAATGCCTTTTGAAGTGTGAGGCATGAATGCCTCATTTGGTTATTTGCAAGGGGTGACTGATCACCCGACTCCTTTTCGATAATATTTTTCATTTTAAATTTTGAATTACTTTTCAGAGGTTAACTCCATGCTAGGCTCCTTCTCAATGCTTGAGCTTAGGTGACTCTTACACAAGAGGAGTGGTTGAGTTGGTACTAGATAGCCTTACGACATGTTGAGAGTCAACAAAGAAGGGTTCAATCTCATTAGTTGCCCCCGTTGTATTAAACGACCTTATGACGTATGGGGAATCAATAAACAAGGGTTCAATCTCATTACTTGACCCTATTGCATCCTCTTCATAAGAGGAGTTTGCCCCTATTGAATATTCTGATGGGGTTGCCCCTGCAGGGCTTTTTGATCCGTTGGGAACTTGTTCTTCATAGGATGCATTTTCTTGACATGGCGGTGCTCCAATTATCAAAGTTATGCGCATGTCGTTAAAGACTTTTAGAGAGCCTGCCTCTTGAGGAGGTAACATAGTCGGATTTTCAATATCCAATTCTTGATCCCAGATTGGTGGATCATTCAAGAAATCTTATGAAAGTGGCTCAAGTGGGCCCCTTAGAATTTCCAAAGGTTCGAGCTCTATCAACTCTAGTAAAGATGTCAAATCTTTGGGAATGGTCAAATTTGGGCTCTTTGCTTTTCCATCATCTATACCTGGGTTCACCTCGAGAGGTGACTCGGTTGAATCTTCTGAGCTTGGCTCCTGATCCCATATAGGTGGGTTGGCCAAGAAGTCTGGTAAAGTTTGCCCAGGTGGGCCCCTTAGAATTTCTAAAGGTTTATCTTCTTTTGATATTTGAGGTGTTGACCTTTTATTTGGAAATGTAATAGGAGACTTTGGAGTGTTGACCCCTTATTTGGAAAATGTTCCCTTTTCGTTGATCTGGATCACATCAATTTCTACCAAGTCGTCCGCATCATATTGATCCCTCTCAGGTGGGTCGTCAAGGCTTTGAGGTGAAGGGCTTCCTTCAAGCACTTGCTCATTTGCCCCCTCAAGAGTTGTTGTCTAAGAATTAAGGTTTTTCCTTCAATCATGGGCTTGGGAATCCATAGCTTCAAAACCTAGGTTGAGTTTATACTCGAGTTCATATTGTTCTTGCAAGTTTGATTCGTTTCCACACACATATGAACAATTTATTGTGTTAACTTGGAAGTACGGGTTGAAGGGTTCATATGCCTTAGTGCGGCTCTTAACGATGGGGATTTCTTGTGTCACTTTTGAGAGTGTATCTTGGAGTGGAATCCCGTATATGATACCCCTTTCTTCTCCCCTTTCTTCGGTTATGGGCTTGGAGCTAAGATCATCCTCACTGCTTTGATCTTGAGTATCCTTAGTCATTAACTCATGGGTGAGGTTATGTTCGTTTTGTTCTTCATCTACTGGACTTTCTAACTGATTTCTTCTTGTGCTCTAAGGCCTTTGTAGATGTTCTTTGGGTTTGGGCACAGCTTGTAATTCTCTTAAGTTAATCAGGTTGACACCAACATTCTTTGTCGAGACATCTAGAGTTTATGATTCTTCTTTGCTGTCACCATCTTCATTTTCGATACTTATCATGCTGTTATCGATGAGATCTTGAACTCTATGTCTAAAAAATCAACATTGCTCAGTGTTATGGGCATAGTTTTGATGCCAATCGCACCATCGAGATGTATCGCCTCCCTGGAAAAGAGGAATCTTGGTTATTGTCAGTAATTCTATGAGCCTTGGCTTAAGCAACATCTTCATGACATCGATCATAGGTTCATCAATGGGAGTGAATTCCCTTGGTATGGAAGTCTACATTCTCCATGTGGTAGAATGAATTTTGGTCTTTTCTTGTGAATGGTTTGTAGAGGGGTTTCTTTTCTTGATCATGTTCACCTCTCTTTCTTGAGAGGGTTTTTCACCTGCGACTTTATCTTCCTTGGCTCACTCATATCGTGATATTCTTTCAAGCATAACATCAAATGAATAAGGGACTGCCCCCATACTGAAGAACATGACATATTCTGGAATCATGTTCTCTAATGTTATGCTTACCTTCGCGGTTTCAAGGAGTGGAGTTTCAATAACTCGCATAGCGGCCTCTTTGAATCTGGTTATAAATAGGGAAGGAGACTCGCCCAACTTCTATTTGATGGAAGTTAACTCACCAAGTGTGATGGGTCTTAGCCTTCCTCCCGCTATTCCTCCCCTATAGCGGGAGGAAAATTGCTTGAACATTTCGTCAGGAGTTTCTTGAAGGTTATCCTTCATGAATCTTTGGTGCCACATCAAAGGTTCTTCTGATAAGCTATACGAGAACATGACCTTAAGTTGGTTGGGTCAGTCTCGCAGTGTGTGGACCATCAATAAGTAGACGTTGATATGTGCCTCAGAATCTCCTTTCCCTGAAAATCTGTTTCTGAACTGTAGCATCACAAACCCCACTGGTGGATCTTCTAAGTTCTCTAAAACTTCTTGTACATAAGCTTTAGGAGTTGAGAAATCTCATATTGCCATTTTCTCTAAAGAGTCTTGGAGGTGTTTTATACGAGCGTATTGAGCCATCATTGTAGCTGTGAGCTGGCTCGGTTGTATGGTTTGTTGAACCTGATTTGTGGTAGGCGACTCGTACGAACTGGCTATTGGGCCCATGTAGCGGGTTGCCCAAGGATTGAGCCTGAGGAATGTGTTGAACTTGATGTGCCGGTTGTCGGCTTTTAGACTCACCCGAGTCGAATTGCGTCGGAGTATACCCATTACTCGAAGGTTGCACAACTTGGCCATACAATGAGGCCTGCAGGATAAAATCACCACTTAACTGGGATGAACGATTCAAGTTGCTATGACGACTAGACCTCTAACCTTGATTGGATGATCTATCCCTAGGGTTAGGGTACTCTCTTGCCCCATCACTGGATTGAAAGAGTGAAGGAATACCATAACTACTGTCAAAGGGAGTCTGCCCTCTAGGTAGTCTTGGGCTCCAGTGATTATTAGAACTAGACCCTTGGCCCGTAGTGGGTTGGATTGGTAGGCTAATAGCCCTAGGATTATCCTGTTTTGAGCCAAAATGTTGGGCTTCACCTATGGCTTGAGCTTCTAACCTGACTTTCTTAGATTGAGTGCGTTGGATGGTGCATCCTCTATTGAGCAGGTCTTGAAAGTAAGAATGCACCTTAGGATTGTCTTTATATCGAGTTAGGTCAAAACCCTGATCTTTACTGGCGATGGGTTGCTTGGGTAGACTTTCCTTAGTTGTATGTGAACGCACTCACCCACTAACTAGTTGATTGCCAAGACTCGAATGTTGGGCTACTAATTGACCATCAAGGTTGACACGGCTAAGATCGCCTGACTCAGAGATTTGGGCCGGGGCCTTATTCTTGTTGTGCCGACTAGATTTGAGGTTAACCCCCATGTCTTGGAGGATTGTCCCCGGCCTAACCCCTTGATTATTCAAGGTGTTACGAACCTTATCGACCTGTTCGCTCATGACTTCTAAATGGTGGCCTTGAAGGTGGCTTGGACAGCTAGGCGAGAGTCGGCGCACTGACATGAGTGTTATGAATGATTTGTGAAGGAGCACTGTAACGGTGCGTCTCGAACTGACTAGGATTTCTGGATCTAAACTAAGCTGGGGCCATGGGAATGGACCTTGTCTTGCTATGATCCTGGATCATGATTCCTAGACTCGGTGAGATCTAGAGTCGATGCCTCAGGGTAGACCTAGTCTGACTCTAGGGGAAAAACGCAAACTAAGATCTAGGTTAGGACTAGACTGGATGAAACCTGCTAGACTGGATGGGTTTTGGTTCAGTCTCTGAACTAGGGTAAGCCTAGTCTAACTCTAGGGGCAACTCTAAGCTTAGACCTATACTAGAACCTAGACGGAGATCTAGACCAGATGGGTACAAGTCTCGGCCCAGACCAAGAGTGGGTCTAGGTTCGAACCTGGGTGTGAACCTGGTTTGAACCTGAATTGAGCTGAGTGCAAGCCTAGGCTTAGACTGGGTGTGGACCCGAACTGGATCAAGGTTGAGACAGGCACAAGCCCTAGGCTTGGACCAAAAGGGGGCCTAGGTTCGAACCTGGGTGTGAACCTGGTTCGGACCTGGGCTAGGCTAGGTATAAGCCTGAACTTGGACCCAAAGAGTTTTGATGATCAGACCAAGTATGGACCTAGACTGGATAAAAGATGAACTAGGAACGTGCCCTCAGCTCGAACCGAGAGGGGGCCTAAGTTCGGACCAAGGCAAAACCTGGTTCGGACCTTGGCTAAGCTGGGTACAAGCCTGGACTTAGACCCAGAGGGTTCAGCTTGGACTAAAAGCGGGCCCGGTCTGAGATTTAAGATTAACTAACAAAAATAAAAAAGCACAGCACACGTAAACTTTTGACCTAGATTATAAGTAGCCTTGGCTTGAGAGTGGGTTCCTAACTATTAAAATGAGGCTAGGCCGATATAGGTCCCCGCATAGGTATTGGCCTCTTGTTTTAGGATTTTGCTAGGTCCTACTATACTTCGAGTTTCTTTGAGGCAAAGGATTACGGAGGAGCGCTCCAAATTAAAGTTACGCGAATCCCAACCGCCTCAACTTTCAAAGCTAGGTTCCCCTCACGCCGTTAACATGGATTTTGGGGGTTTTCAAAATATTTGTTTGCTGGTTTCCTGAGCACTCCCGGTCCCGTGTGTGCTAGAATATGTAAAGAAGCACGCAATTAAAATAAAGTCAATCACAAAATGCATACAAAATAAGAGAGGAAATAAGCGAGCGCTCGGCATTGATCGTGCTTAGTGATGCACGCTCGAAGCACAGTCTAAATGGAGAGGTAGGCAACCCCTAAGAAGGTAAAGTTGGAGCAATGAGACCAGGCACAGTCCGTGCTAAGTCGAGCGTGGCCCGAGTCGAGAGTGACTCGAACGAGACACGGTTCAGGGAGGGTGCAGGCAACCCTCGATTTATTTATTTATTTTTATCTTCTTTTTTTTTTTTTGATGAAACACAGTTAAACTAAGCATGGTGAGAGTAGGGAAAATGTTGGTTTCAGTCAAAATTAACAAACTAAAATAAAAAAGAAAAAGTCAGGAGCAGAACAGACTTATCTGAAGGAAAATATTTTTTTTTATATTTTAAAAAAATTTATTTTAAGCCAAAATTTGGTGGACAAGAAGCCAAAAGGCTCTGGCACGGGCATGCGAGGTCCCAAGAATTTTTTGGGACATCTGTGACACGGCGGCACGGGTTATGTCCCACCTATAGGTTGGGCAGCACGAGTTTTACCACCTAAAAAATTTATTTATTTATTTATTTTTTTCAACCTTGAAGAAATAAGTCTACAGAAACTTGCAAAAGCAGAAAAATCAAAATGTTTGACGCAATAAAATTAAAACAAAGTAAAACATAAGAGAAACAAATAGAAATGACCTGTATCAAGCAAAATTCTTTTTTGATATTTTTAAAATTTTTATTTTAATTTGAAATATTTTCAACAGTCACAAGAGAGTCACAAAACCAAGCCTGCAAAATTTCAAAAAATTCTGGCTTCGGCGATAGGGGGCACCAGAGGGCATGTCGCCCTGGGCTTGGACGGCACGGCCTGGTCGCCTAGGCAGCACTCCTCATGTCGCCCAAAAAAATTATTTTAATTTTTGTTTTTATTTTTTTCTTGTAAATCTTGATGAAATAAGACTCCTTTAAACTTGACTGAAGTATGGAAAAAAAGTATTTACGATGAAATAAATTAAAACAAAGTAAACAGGAAAACGCATATATAAAAGATTTGTATGAAGTAAAATATTTTTTTGGTTTTTTTAAAAATTTTATTTTTATTTGAAATTTTGTCAGCAGTGATAAGAGAGTCCCATGACCAAGCTTGCAAAATTTCAAAACATTCAGGCTTGGGCGACAAGGGGAACCAGAGGGCATGTCGCCCTAGGACTGGGCAACATGGCCAGTGTCGCCTGGGCGGCACAGCCAGTGTCGCTTGGGCGGCACAGCCAGTGTCTCCTGGGCGGCACGGCCAGTGTCGCCTGGGCGGCACGGTCAGTGTCACCTGGGCGGCACAGCCCGTGTCGCCTGGGCAGCACCCCTCGTGTCGCCCAAAACAATTATTTTTATTATTATTATTTATTTATTTTTCTTGTTAATATTGATGCAATAAGACTAATTTAAACTTGGAAGAAGTATGGAAAAAAATTATTTATGATGAAATAAATTAAAACAAAGTAAACAGGAAAAAGTAGATATAAAAGATTTGCATGAAGCAAAATATATTTTTGGTATTTTTAAAAATTTTATTTTGCTCTAAAATTTTGTGGACAGTCAAAAAAGAGACCCCAAAATAGCTCTGTAAAAGTTCAGAATATTTTGAAACTTTTGAATTTTGGGCGACACAGGAAGTGTTGCCCTGGATCTGGGCAGCACTAGGGGTGTCGCCCAGGCGACATGACTTGTGTGACCCAGAAAAATCAGGGTTTTGCAGCATGGAAACCATGGATCTTGGTTACTGCCGACTTCTGGGACCTCTTTTTTTTTATTACTGAAAACAGTGAAAAACGATGAATAAAAATTGTATTTAGGCGCTTGGATCAAGCTCGAAATGCCCCACAATGGGCACCAAACTATTTATGATGCAAATCAGACAGATCTTCCGATGAAGATCTCACGATTTTAACACCTTAAACTAAATGAAAATGCAAGAAATAAAATGGTAAAGAAAGTGGGACAAATCAAATTCAGATCCGAGGTCAGATCTGCTCGGAAACGAGCAGATCTGCTCTCAGATCTGTGGCAGAGCTAGCATGATCAAAAGCACCGAAAACACAATTTTTTAAGAAAACTAATCAAAATAAGATAAAAATAAAATTAAAATAGTAAAACAAATGAAGAAAATGATACCAAACCGGGCCGGATGGCCCGGGACTCCCGAACCTTCGAGGGCTCGCCGCGTATCAGCACCAACATCCTCTTTGCCTCTCTGATTCGGATGTCAGCCAGCAAGTCTTGATTGAAAAAGGGTGGTTATGCCCTAAGGGTATATCTAAAGTGGTTGTGCCCTAGGTTTAGGTTTTCCCAAACTTAGGTCTTCTCTCAAGAGGCTTGGGTTCCTGAAGCAGTTTCTAGGGTTTTCTCTTCTCTCGTGTAACTCTCTCTGGTTTTTTCTCTCTAATCTCTATCTGTTCTCTCCCCTAGGGTTTTTCTCTCTCAGATTTTTGATCTCTATCTCCTCTCTCCTAGGGCTTCCTCTCTCTCCGTCCTCCAAATGACCACCAAAAGAGGGTTTGTATCTGTCAAAATCTGCTGGGGAGGATACACTCACATAACCAACACGTACTTATCCAAAAAAATGTATTTATTAGGTTAACTATGATCCTAAGGGTTCAGGAAACCACAAAATTTGTCAAATTTAAAATGGGGTGTCTACAAGTATATAAGTTTTATGTTGTAAGGGAAGCATAAAACGTTTACCCATATATTACCGCATAATACATTACCTACAAATGGATTACTACTGTTTGGGTAGTATTTAGATGCAACCGAGAAATACATTGCTATTGTTTGGCTATGTCTGGAAAAAATATGGAAAACGCATTACCAACATTTTACCAGCACTTGCTTATAAACTATCATTTCTTTCTTTTTTGTCACAAAAATCCATTTAAATACAAAATTAAAGTCATCATCACATCATTTCAGAAAGATTTTCTAATAATAACATTATCAACATTCTAGAGAAAGAGAGAGAGAGAGAGAGAGAGAGAGAGAAATAAAGGTATTAGTGCAAAGTATTGATCTTAATCATCACCATTTTAAAGAGAGAATGAGAACGTAAAATAAAATTGTCATTGTTCCAATAAGATTTAGTAATGTTATCATAGATACAGAAACTGATAGCGAAGTTCATCATCATCCACTAAAAGAGAGAGATATAATATATGTGTGTGTGTTAGAGAGTAATTATAGCAATTTGATAACAAAAATTCCCTTGTCCAAAAACCATCTCGGTCAAATAAAGAGAGAGAGGAACCCAAATAAAAAAAAATGTGGATTTCACTCCACTTTACATGTCACCACCTTCTTGAAAATTCTTTGAGTTAATCTAAAACATCCGGTCTTCTTCAGTCATTTCTAAGAATCCCTCACTAATATTTACGTCTGCCATCATTTCATTATATGCTGGCATAAAGACGGGCCGAGCAAGGCCATGGACCTGTTTAAGAGCTCTGTAGACCTCACGTATATGTGTGTTTCCTGCTGGTTTCCTCAACTCTACAATTGCAGCACCAATTTCTTTCATAGCTACACCAATTGACTCCATAGGATCAACCATGGTTTTTTTTCCTTCCTTGATGACATAACTGATGTTGATTTCTCGAATGGATTGGTGGTCATTCCATTCTTTCTTGATTTGACCAGTGTCTCAAGGAAGTCTTCATATCACCTATTTCCTTAACACCATCATCATCATCTAAGCCTATAATTGTCTCTCGAACATCCTCAATGTCATCATCAATGTCCCTCTCTGGTTGTGTTGTCATCCTAGCACCACCACCCTCGGCAAAATCATTGCCGACAATTATGTTCTGCTCCTTTCAGTATTCAAAGGACTTCCCTTTGAAGTTCTTTGCAAGTGGACTAGACTGCAAGATTAATATAATATGCATTAACTTAAATACTTAATTTACATTTTTCAAAATAATAAAAAATTAGATAGATGAGAAGCATACACATACCATTACATAGTCATCTCATAAAGATTCATCGATAGTAGCCCTATGTAATTCTTCATTCCATCTATAGCCACTTTGATCCTTCATTTTTTTGATAGTCTTGTAGTTCTTTGACCACGTTCTAAGTTTATTCTTAAAAGCATCCATTCTCAAATTCATTCCAAGATTGGCATTGAACTTTTGCTCAATTGCACTCCATTGCTCATTTTTAAAAGCTGATTCGGGCTTCTTAATGAGTAAATATTGTTCAACAAATAACTCCAACAAAATTGTCTCCATTTTTTCAAGTCCTTTTAAGTTTCGTCCATGTCTTAGGATTTAACCGAGTCATTGGAATTTCATTCGCCATGTCTAACATGAATTATCAAATATCACTATCACATCAACTATTTAAAAAAAAATCCCATGGAATGCATTCATCTAATATAACAATGTAAAATACAATTACAAAGCTAAGTTATATATGAGCAATATAGAAATTTGCATAGATTTAAAAGGGTCATAATGTCTAACAGAAAAACATAAAGCAAAATCAGTTTACTTCCCATAAAAGCTTTCTCATGAATTCATCTTAATTACAAAAAAAAAGTCATGAGCTTCAATTAAGACGACTCTTATAATCTATCCACATTACATTTGTACTTACTGGAGAAATAATCCCTTGAAAAATACATCTACACTCGATCATCATACAAGCCTTGATTGATCGATCAAAGGCAAAAGACACGGTTTCCCAACTTAGGAAACACAAAGATCTTACTACCTATAGGGGGAAGAGGGTCGAAAATACAAACATCCCCTTTGTTTCCGTAGTCATCTTCCAAAGAAGGCACAACACAAAGCAGGTTCTCTGAACTAGCCAAGTTG